>NW_015650027.1:314534-314819 GCF_001515625.1 Sinocyclocheilus rhinocerous | reverse complement strand
AAGGACGAGCATATCAGTACGAGGTCCTGCCCTCCGGGCTGTCCCTGTCGCCCCGTGTCTTCATGTAAGTTGCGGAGGCAGCCCTTGTTCCCCTGAGAGAACAGGGCGTTTGCATTCCCAACTATTTCAATGACTGGCTCATACTAGCTCAGTCTCAGCATCAGTTGTGTGCACACAGGGACTTGGTGCTTTCGCACATCTGCCGGTTGGGCCTTACGGTCAAATGGGAAAAGAGCAAACTCTCTCCGACGCAAAGGATCTCTTTTCTCGGTATGGAGTTGGATT
>NW_015650027.1:313545-314507 GCF_001515625.1 Sinocyclocheilus rhinocerous | reverse complement strand
CGTGGCAGCGCGGCACTCACCGGGTCCAAGTTACACTGGCCTGTCTCCAAACCTTCCCCTTGTGGTCAGACCTTACGTTTCCGGCAGAATAGTAGTCACAATGAAACAATTTCAGAGGCTCCTGGGGCATATGGCAGCGGCAGTTACACCGCTGGCGCTGCTTCATATGAGACCGCTCCAGCATGGGCTTCATGGCCAAGTCCCGAGGTGGGCGTGGTGCACTGGCATATCAATTGCCTAGAGTTGTTAGCAGTGTGCCTTGACTTGAACCGTCTCAAAGGGTGCTTACGAGGCAAGCACGTGCTCGTCCGAACGAACAACATGGCGACCGTTGCGTACATCAACTGACAAGGTGGTCTGCGCTCCCGTCGCATGTCGCAACTCGCCCCCCACCTCCTCCTTTGGAGTCAGAAGGTTCTGAGGTCACTTCGTGCCATTCACATTCCGGGTCTGCTCAACCGTACGCCTGACGAGCTGTCACGAGCTACGCTCCTGGAAGAATGGAGACTCCATCACCAGACGGTCCAGCTGTTTTGGAGACGTTTCAGAGCCACTCAGGTAGACCTGTTTGCCTCTCTAGAAACCTCTCACTGCTAGTTGTTCTACTCCCTGACCGAGGGAACACTTGACACGGACGCACTGGCACACAGCTGGCCGCGGGGCCTGCGCAAGTATGCGTTTCCCCCAGTAAGCCTTCTTGCACAGATGCTGTGTAAGGTCAGGGAGGACAAGGAGCAGATCCTGCTTGTGGCACCGTATTGGCCCACTCGGACCTGGTTCCCCGAACTTGTGCTCCTCGCGACAACCCCGCCCTGGCGGATTCCTCTGAGGAAGGATCTACTGACTCAGAGACGGGGCACCCGCATCCAGACCTCTGGAAACTTCATGTCTGGTCCCTGGACGGGACGCGGAGGTTCTTGGTGACCTACCCCAAGAGGTAGTTGACACCATCACTTCGGCGA
>NW_015650027.1:278277-313056 GCF_001515625.1 Sinocyclocheilus rhinocerous | reverse complement strand
TCAGTCGAGCTAAAGTTTCTTTCAATGAAAACTCTGCTCCTGCTTGCACTGGCCTCCATCAAGAGGGTAGGGGACCTGCACACATTTTCGGTCAACGATTCGTGCCTAGAGTTTGGGCTGGATGACTCCCAGGTAATCCTGAGGCCCCGGCCCGGCTATGTGCCCAAGGTTCCCACTACTCCCTTCAGGGATCAGGTAGTGAGCCTGCAAGCGCTCAACCCAGCCCTAGCTTTGCTCTGTCCCGTCCGAGCCTTGAGATGCAACATAGACCGGACACAAAGCTTTAGGACCTCAGACCAGCTCTTTGTCTGTTACGGAGGCCGGCAGAAGGGGAATGCCATCTCTAAGCAGAGGATGGCCCACTGAATAGTGCATGCCATCACCCTGGCTTATCAGGCTCAGGGTGTGCCCTGCCCGCTCTAATGGTTTTTTTTTTTTTTTAAGAATTCTCTTCTGCTCACCAAGGCTGCATTTATTTGATTCAAGGTACAGCAAAAACAGTACATTTTAAAAAAATTTTTACTGTTTAAAATTGCTTTCTATTTGAATAGATTTTAAAATGTAATTTATTCCTGTGATCATAGCTGACTTTTCAGCATTACTCCAGTATTCAGTGTCACATGATCCTTCAGAAATCATTCTAATATGCTGATTTGCTGATTATCAATATTTAAAACAGTTGAGTACATTTTTTTTTCAGGATTCTTTGATGAATAGAAAGATCCAAAGATCAGCATTTATCTGAAATAAAAAGCTTTTGTATCATTATACACTATTCCATTCAGTATAATTTTTATTATTTTTTTGGGAAAGAAATTATATAAATTAATACTTTTATTTAGCAAGGATGCTTAAAATTTATCAAAAGTGATGATAAAGGCATTTATAATGTTACAAAAGATTTCTATTTCAGATAAATAGTGTTCATATCGATATCGGAATTATATCATATCGACCGAAATTAAGAAATATATTGTGATATAAATTTTGGCCATATTGTCCAGCCCTAATTAGATGAGGGGAAGAAATGCATGAAGCTGTGTTTGCTTTCCAAGAGCAGAGCATTTACTAATGTATATAGGATTAGCACCTAGCTTTAATGTCACTCGAGTGTGTGTGTATGTGTGGTCCCTTAAAATGTGAGGTGATAAACTGAGCACTATAGATGTATTTAACAGTATGACTATATCTCTCTCTTTCTCTCTCTTTCACACCTACACGCTCACACAGGGGAGCTTGTGAGTCCCTTAAGAATAAAATGGTACCAGTTTGTGCACAACACACTGTAGAGAGAAGCGTCAGTGGCTCGGAGGTAAGATTTAGTGCTTTGTGAAATGAGAGGCTGCTCTTTTGAGGAGTAATTGCACTCAGAGCTGTTTTGCCTCTGCAGTTTAGAAGGAGGAGGTGATAAAGGAGGGATGACAAGTAATGGAAGGAAGGATAACACACACCACGGCTGAGAGCTATTCAGAACTGATTTGAGAATTACTTTTAAATGCCAGTGGCTTTAAAATTAAATTGCCAAGTTTAAATTGAGTTAACAAACAGGATTGTAATTTAGATTTTAAGTTTGATACATAAATGGAATTAAAATGGAATGAATTTCAAAGAAATTCATACAGTATAACTATACTGTAAGAGTAGTTTTATAATATACCTCAATATGAATGTATGAAATGAGGCTGAGGAACAGATACGGTCTAAAATAAGATGTTTATAAATAAACTTTCATACATTTTAATTATAGTTTTATTTATCACATTTCTGCTTTTAATTCATGATATTTATGATCATATTGCAGGTTTATTATTTTATCACATTTTGCTTCATTTTTATATTACTACTTAAAATTATTATGTAATTATATTACTGTATTATATTATTTTTCTACTTTATTTAATATTATTATATTTCCACTTTATATATTTGTTGTTTTTTATATTATCATGTGAAAATCTTTTATTTTTCAATTTTAATGTTGTTTTTCTAGTTTTAGTAATTGTATTTTGCTTTTTATTTATTAATATTACCATATTACTTATTATCACAGTTTTGCATCATTAATATTTTATTTATTTTATATTATCAAATTAAATTATTTTATTTATGTATTTATATATTTTTTTATTTCATTATATTATCATATTTTGCTTTCAGTTATTTGTTTGTTTGTTATATATTTATATTTCTGCTATTATTTCTTTATTTTTCAATTCTTCTGGCTATTTTGTTCCAGCACTCAAGAATCAGTGGAATGGCAGCCAGTTCTTAAATTCGGAATTTTGTTCATCACTGACACACACACACACATTGAGCTGTGAACAGCAGTGGATGAGAGGTGTCAGAGAGCGCTGATGATGAGGGTTAATGTGAAGTGAGGATGTGATGATGACCGCTAAATTGTCACACTCCTCTCCGCAGCGGTGTGAGATGTCAACAGAGTGTGATTTACTCTTGTGTCTACACTTTGCTTGGCACCCCGTCCATTCTTTTCACATACTATCTAGGGGAGTAAGTGAAGTGAAGAAGAGAGAATGCCATTGCTCTTAGCTCCTTCATTACTTCTTCTCTGTCACTCCCCATCCCTCCCTTTCCAATCGGTTTCCCTTTTTTCCTTGCCTCGTTTTCTCTGTCAACTGTAGACTTGGTCACGATCCTGGACTGAAAGTATTTGGCCCATTTATAAAGCGATTGTATGAGTGCAGAGATGGATCTGACAATCACTTATATTCTGCTCTGCTCAGCAGAGTTACATAACGTCCCCAACTGGACCTGTTAAAATGGAAGAAGACTCCTTGTCTGTAACCATTGATCTACTTTATTCACAATGTACCTTGCACATAAAGGGAGTTTTTATGAGCTTTAATGTAACTCGAAAAATCCTTTGCACTCATAGTACTTTGCTAGACCTTCTTCTCTTCCACCCATCCCAACTGATTGTCTAAAGGGTCTTGGTTTTGCTTATGTTCCACTTTGATTGACTAAGATCATGATCTTACTGATCTATCAAAGTGAGTTTATCATAGATCTCCACACTGATGTTGGTCTCACCTTCACTTTTGATGACAATGTCACACAGTACTAATTAGCACTCAGCAGCTCAGTCAGATGGCATGCCTAGATTACAAACAGTCTTTTGTCTGGTCCTAATATTGTCGCAGATGCTGAGATGTGACTGTTACAACAAAATGATGCTCTGCAATGCTATTTTTGCACCACAAAAGTGTTGCTTTGGGTTTCTTTTGGTGGATTCCCTAAAGCCTTGACCTTGTTTCTTTTTGATGGCTGTGGCTTTTCACTGGATTTGTATGGAACATTTTAAGTATTAAATTATAGTGACCAGACATTTTTTTTGCCATCCAGTCACCCTTTATATATTACTCTGTATATAAAATTAATGAATTATATTGTCTGCTCGGTGGACGGACAGATCAAATAATTGTAATATTGATTCTGCTACAGTTAATTCGAAGATATAATCTAAATATTTATTATCAATCATAACCAGTTATAATTAGTCATAAATATTTCCCTTTTTAGAGCTGAAAAACCCTACACATATTAAAAATGTTCTTAAAGCTCTATGCTAGTTTAATTATAAAACTATAGAATTATGCTAGTGCTATCTCACAGACTTGGGTAATTACACAGTACAGTCATTCTGGTAACACATTAAACAACTTATACAAACTTATATATTTAAAAAAATATTAGTATACACTACCATTCAAAAGTTTGGTGTCAGTACTTTGTTTCTTTTTTTTTTAATAAATGTTTTTTAATAAATGTCTTTTCTCAGCACGGATGCATGTAATTGATCAAAAGTAACAAGAAATGTATTTTAATGTTACAAATGCTGTTATTCTGAACTTTCTATTCAGCAAAAAAATCAGCAAAAAAAAAAACAACAACAAAAAGTTAAAAAGTATCTCCGTTTCAGCAGCACAGCTTTTTAAAAAATAACAATTAAAAAAGTTTCTTGAGCACCAAATCAGCACCTTAGAATGGTATCTGAAGGATCATGTCACACCAAACAATGGTGTAATGGCTTCTAAAAATTCAGCTTTGCCATCACAGCAATAAATTACATTTTCAAATATATTAAAATGGAAAAAAAACTATTTTAAATTATAATGATATTTTACAATATTATGCTTTTTTCCTCTCATAAATCGACTTTTAAGAACATTTAAAAAAATTTACCGACCTTAAACTTTTGAACTTTGGTAAGTTTGCTGAAGTGCAAGGCTGTGTAATCCAGCATAGTCATTTAGCAGTTGGCAATAGGATATAAATGATATATTGTGAAGCTATTATGCAATTAGTCCGTCATATGGAGTAAATGTTCTGTATGAGCTTTTAGTCTGTGTTCTGCCAGTTTACAAAAAGGCTTGAGGAAACCACAATTATTATACTTTAGGAGCAAAGCAACTTGGTCCTTCAGATGTTATTGAATAAAAAACAGAGTGTGTCCTGTTTTTGTGAGACACCTTGTTTTTATGGTGACAAAAGAGCTTCATTTTCTGTCTGTGCTTGGAAAGTAAACAGGGTTTTCTGTTAAAACCATGCTGGAATGAGCCGGAAATTACACTCTCTTATCGGCCAGAGTTATTGTGCCCCATTCTGAAGAAAGGCATCGTGGATGTTTACAACGACCCACTATAGACCTATGCCTGGGTGCTATTGTCACCTAAGCTAGAAGGGTCACTGTGCTACCCATTCTATCAATTTGTGTTCAGAAAGGGCCTATTCATAGGTGTATGCTTTTGTTCTGTCTTGCATGCTTACAGGCAATGGATAACGGATGCCTTTGCTACAAACATAATCAATTATAATAAAATAATTATATTGCAGTCTACAAAAGAGATGTTACAGTGCCAAGTGTTTTTCTTCCCAGAATCAGGAAATGAACTTAAGTTAAAATCCCATTGTTGAAAAAAAGATTAACTTACTGAATTAATAAGCAAATCATAAAAGCAGTCAAATCAAATTTCATGACGTTGGCTTTTATGCACTTTTGTGTTCTTGAAATTAAAATGGTAGAGCACAAAGAAGAATCGTTATGTAAAAATGTGGTTTTCTGGTAAGGTTAATTTTATTGAAACTAAAAAACCAAAGCAAAATAACAATTGTGTCTCAGCAATGGCAGCAATGGTGTTTTATTGCTGAATGAATCGGGGTATTTGAAAGAATCAGTTGAATGAAAGATTTAATGACTCATAAAAACGTATAAAAAATATATAAATTATTGGGTTGTAGTTTTTTTTTTTTTAATCTAGCTGCTTTGAATGCAGTGAGACTGCATGTGTGTATTATTGGGTAATTGGTTGATTAAAGGTTTGAGTTATTACATCAGCCTCAGAAAACATTAATCAGGATGAACCCAGGGGAAATGTCATTGATTAAGTAAACCAGCCTGGAGGCTGTGAAGTTACCATTACCAAACAGCCTTGTGTGTGATATTCATGTAAAAGTATGATAAAAGTCAGCTATCATTAATTACTCCTAAAAGTGGATTGTATTTAATCTAATATGCTGTATTCTTTACTTCTGCATATTTGTATTTTCTTCAGAAAGATAAATCAGCTGATATGCAGGCATTTATACTGTCAGTGTATAATATATTACCTGGCTCCCTAATACTTGATTTTGATTGGTCAGTTTTGGCAAACTGCATATTTTTTTGTACAATAACGAACAAACTGTACTTTTCTTGTTTATATCTTTCATATCATTCCACAGTCTCTTTCATCTCGCATAATGAAATCATTTCAAACCAAATCAATATTTCATGTCCATTTATTTATTTGCTAAGTAGCTGTGTAATTAGCTGGATAAAATACAGTGAGCCAGTTATTATCACAGAAGAATCTTCTTATTAAGGATGATAAAAACCCTTTTATCGTGGGGTTTATTCTGTGACAATGACCAAACTGACTGTACATTAAGTCTTAGTATCTATCAAACAATTTTCTAGATGAAAATTTAGTTCCTTGCATTTATTCTTACAATTAAACATCTCTTATTTATTTTACGTTGTTGTCAGGAAGGAATCAATGCACAGCCAGCAAGAATTATTCCATAAAATTACGTTGATGTTCTGATGGTGGTACTACAGTAATCATTATATTCATCTTTGTGTTTGTGTTTTTAAGAACTGTATATGAAATATAACTGACTTTAGTGTGTCTCCTACTTAGACACAGAATTGGTTGAATATCTGTGTTTGCATGTGCATTCATATTGTTTTTTATTGGTGTTTTGCCTCACATAATGTGAATCATTCCCATTTAGAGACTCACATCTCCCATAAGAACTGCTGTTTATACCTTTTGTGGATATGGATTTGTGTGATACACATTCTGTGTACACAGCATGAAGAGTGTGAGTTCATGTGATAAAAAGCAATTGTTAGTGTATTCTCTCTGAAATACCAGTTTTCATTTGTTCTGTTCTGTGACATAAAAGCTACCGCAGATATTCCCTAGTTTCCAGACTTGTGATTTTTGATGTGATCTTTATTGTTGACTGTTTTCTTTCAATTCATAGCATTCTTATACAAGCATATTCTCACCACAGGAACCCACCGCAACCCGCCAAAATAAAAGCTTGCTGATTTTAGGTTTGAAAATAATGATAATCCATATAAAAAAATTTAAAAGTTACATTTTTATTATAAGTTACACATTTATTTTAAAAAGATGTGAATGTGAATATTAGCATTATATTTTTAAGTGTGCTATAAAATAATTGTATTTTATTTAATACTGTTTATTTTAAAATATAATAGTATTGTCACATTGTATTTATTAGTTTCTTTATTATAAAAAAAATAAACAAAGTGCAATAATACTATTATTACTATTATTTTTTTAAATAGTTATAATGGGTCACACTACATGCATCCCTGGTTATTGCGATTTAACAAACAATTATTTTTATTATTATTATTATTAATTTTTTTTTCAGAATTGCAAGATGTAAGGTCAGAATTGTGAGATAAACTCGTAATTTCAAGTAAATAAAAAACAGAATTGTGAGATGCAGACTTAGAATTCTGAGAACAAAGTCAGAATTGTGGGATAAAAAGTTGGATTTACTTTTTTGAAAAAGCTTTTTGAAAAGCTTCTATACATTCTTCTAGTATAGAATGCAGCATGTTCAAACAAAAAATGGTAAAGAATCATACATTTATTTTGAATTAACTAAGCCTATCAATCTCGTACACACAGAGAGACAAACATACAACATCATGTGTCCCAGATGAGCATTGTTTACAGCATTGTGGAGGTTAATTATGCATTTTATGGGCCGTTTACAAGCTCAGGCGAGAAATACCACAATGTCCTTCTCACCTCCTGAAGGACTTGTCAGGGAGCGTAAACCATTCATGCTCTACTAGTGAGTTTCTTTGTCTCTTGACCATGACACACACACAGCCATAGCCAACTTTAACAATCATCACCGTGACTGTCCTATGAATCAACTCACAGCACCCTGCCACCCTTCACCTTGACTTTCTCTCATACTCTCATGTCTGTCCTCCTGAGAAGTGATCATGCATACCACTGTTTGGAACAAGAACATCCAGACTCTCACTGATGTGAGTGATGCAGATGCGAGTGACTCAAATCAAATTAAAAAAGACTGAGAAAACATCTGTTGTGACACATTTCTCTTCTAACTTTTACCTCAGTAAATAATTCATCATCAAAAGTTTATCTAAGGCAGTCCCCTTGGTCCATTCGCCGCAGGGCCCCCTCAAGCGCGGGGCCCGGTGCGACCGCACCAGTTGCCTGTGTAGACACTAGACAGACTCAACCTGTTGTGACGCGGTGGTGTCGCGTCCGGTGTAGACACGGTTCACTGTTCCGCTACTGTTATTACTGTTATTACACTTGTATACAAAACTTCGTATTATACTTGTTATAGAGTGTGTGACGTCACGTGCACTACCGCCGGTGGCAGTAGACAACCGTGGTGGCAAGTGACCACCGTGGTGACGCGGTTGTCACGGCGACCGTCACAGCCCTACCACTGCATACACCCGCTCATAGACCCTCCTCAAAAAAAGACACCAGGAAAGTGATTGAAAATAGACAAAAGAGACGGACTAAAACACCAAATATAAATGTAAATGTCTTCCTCGTAACCAGGAACAGAAACCAAGTATCTGTATTTTGTCTCATCTCGTGAGCTAAGTGTATTGTCACACCCCTAATGTCAATAAGCAGTGATATAGCTCATAATTTTCCAAGTGTATGATATAGCTTTAATTCTTCAGGTCAACCATATATTCATGAAAAAAAATCAGTTTGAAAAAGGAAAGCGATAACTTTGCCATTGTATCCTTTCAAATGTTAAAGTTGCCACAGTCACTGCATGCTTTGCATGTGCTGCCCCGCCCCCCGAATAAAAGTTCTGGCCCATTTTTTTTTTTTTTTTTGCTTGTTTTAACCCCTGTATATTCCTTCCATTAATCCAGCACAAGGAATATACTCTCCCCTTATTTTTCTTTTTCTTTCTTTCTACAGCAACTAATGCGAGAGCGCCAGCAGATGGCCAGCCGTCCGTTTGCATCTGTTACGGTGGCACTTGAGGCTCCAGAGGAAGAGGAGGAGCTTCTGCAGGGCCAGGTGGAGGTGGGTACCTTCAATGATAGGCTTGTAAATATTCAATAGTTATTTACCTACTATATTTAAATTGAAGCAATTCAAATAAGCATAAATGAGAACACCCCCTCTGAAGCTTAAATTCAGCAATTAATCTTTTCTCGTTTCTGTTTTAAGTATGAACATGTAGCAAAAGTAACAGAAAGTTGTGACAAAAGGCTGGCAAAAGTTATGAAAAGAGTAACTGTTTGCAACATGTCTTTAAATGTATGATTGTTGTCTAAAACTGGAACTACCTACAGTAGCTAAAGCACAATAAACTCGTTTAGCCTTTTCCAATGCCCATATTTACATAATACAGACTTCTGGGAATCCATACTCTGATCTCACAAGACCAAGTCAGTCATTTTGGATCTAAAAGCATCCAAAATGGTGTGGCATGGCTGGGGGAGGAGTACAGTAAGAAGTGCCTGGTTCCCACAGTGAAATTCTGTGCTTGTGAAGTTCTTATATAGGGATATTTGACTACTGAAGGTGTGAGGGAGTTGTGCTTTATCAATGCTGTAATGAATTCAAACACCGTTGAGTAATGTAATACAAAATCTTGAAACAGAAGAAGCTACCCTCTTCTCATTACCTGCAATGTTAGGTATTTTTCAACTTGACAATGACTATATACATTCCCCGAAGGTGAAAACCTCCCCATTAAAGATCAACACATTTAAGGAGGTCATCTCCAGTTAAATAGGATAGATGGGGTGATTTGTCACAAAATTGTACACTCAATGCCAAGAAGGGTCGGTAGTATACTTAAAAGACATATTAAGAATTTAATCAAGGGTGTATTAATTTATGCAACCCTTCATTTAAACAAAATTGGCTAATTTACTTATTTTACAGATGTTATTGACATATATTTTGAATTGTTTCTTTCCACTACATTACTTCCAAATATGTGCCCCTCAGTACTTGCAGATTGTGATGTCTCATCACTTAAGTTTATTCCACAAAAATTTCTTCAGCCTTTGCATTTTTTTTATAATAGAAGACAGTGGAAACCATGAATTTAAAGCTATTTCCTCATTCAGAGGTTGATTAAACAACATCTGGTGTAACAGTGTAGACTCCATTTAGTGTAATTGCATAATATACGGGTGAATATTGGCTCGTTAAGCAGCAAGGCCAAAGAGCAGGGCCATCATCACATTTCATGCCTAAGTTGATTGGTAAGCACAGGCTGCGGATGGATGCCTTCACTGGCCCTGAGCTGTTCTCTCACATTGACCGTTGCAGTTGAAATGTTTGTAGTCCAAGTATCTTCCACAGCGATAAAGACAGCATTTGACTATTTTACACTACTTTTCTTTTCACGGTGTTTAATTTCATTGGTGCATGTTATAACAAGTTGAAGTGATATAAAAAGATCACACACATTCAAACTGGTATTACTTGACATCAGCTTTACTTTGTCATTTTCCCTCATTTAACCAGAGTGTGATTGAAGTTGATAGCATGCCAGCTGAATTGATTTAATATAATTTGATAATATAGTGAGATTTCTTCTTCAAATTGGCCCTGTTAGAGCGTCTTTCACTTGTTTTCAAAGATGCAGACTTTTTCAAGAATCTTTTAAATGCCATCTGCAATCATTGACCTCTTATAAAAGTCAAGCAAATGTTTGGCGGTCTGTTATTTATTGGACGGTTCCTTTATCTTGCGCCGCATACATCTGCATGGTGCGGCTGTGTAGGAAGAGTGTGTTGGAAAAGAGCTCTGGGAACATATGCATGGAAATCTGGATGTGCTTTCAAAATACGCCCAAGCCTGTTAGACTTTTTTAAATAGCTGCGATATAATTTGAATCATACCAGATAACTGCTAATTGCTGGAATAATATACTGAGTGCTAAGAGTGTGCTAGACCTGCTGTGCTCAATAGACTGAAGTGTGTGAGAAACTTTCATTGACTGAGCTGTCCTTACTGTTACCTCTAGAACACTTCAGGTGCAAACAACATCTGCTGCACCAGAGCAACTGTTCTCTGATGATTTTTTAAAAATGAAATTAAATAGGATAAAATATATAAAACTATTTTTTAAATTATTTTATTTTTAATTATTAAATGAAATAAAATGTATAAATATAAATAATTTTATTTATATTATTTTATATATTTATTTTATTATTTAAAGGGGTCATATGATGCGATTTCAATTTTTGGAGTGTTACAAGCTCTTGGTGCATAAAGAAGATCTGTAAAGTTGCAAAGACTAAAGTCTCAAATCCAAAGAGATATTCTTTATAAAAGTTCAGAGTCAGCTACACCTACCTAAAATGGCTCGTTCTAACACGCCCCCCACATGTCTATGTCACGATGTGGGAAGATTTGCATAACGCCGCCCAAATGTTCACGCAAAGAAAGAAGGCGTAACTTTTATTCTCGCTGTAGTATTGTTGCCGCCGCCGCCATGATGTGAAGGCGCTGTGTGAATCTTCCAGTCATGTATTAGGTTGCATCTCTGTTAGGATGCAGCCATAGAATACTGTTAATGTAGGCAGTTCATAAAGTCCATGCCAATAGGTGTCAGTATACAGACCATGAGCACTAAGACAAAGAAGAGCCAGCCAGAACTGAAGTGCACCTGCAATTTCCTTCAAAGCATCTAAAGCAAGGACACATACAGTGCTGCAGGCCATGTGTCAGTTCATGTAAAAACTGTCTTCTTTTCTACACATGAGCATTCTGTATATCCACTCTGCGATTGTAAAATGATGCTCTATTAAGTTTAGGTGTTGTTAGATTTTGTTTGGATTCTTAAGTTTTCAGATGGAATGATTACTCTCAAACTGGTAGTTTTACTGTTTTATGCCTATATACAGTAAAAAAAAAAAATCTTATTTCTGAAGCTGCTTTAATATTAGTCCGTTCTTTGAGATAACACCTCTCTTTCTCTCTGCTAGGCATCAGTTACTCGCTGTACTCTGGCCAAATGTGCTGTTGATATTAGGAAGCTGAGAGTGGTGGGAGCGATCAGGAAGATGACAACAGTAGTCCACAGAGCAGGGACCCAAACATCTGTTCTGTGAGCTGTCTGTCTCTGGACTGCTCTTATCAAAACAATCTCAGCTGTTCAAATACACAGCGGCATCAGTGCCAACTCTCATGAGCCAAAAAAAAAAAAGATCCACTTGTCCCCGTTCTCCTCTCTATTTCTGTCTGTCATGTCTTGCTCATCAGCAGACAGCGGTGGATGACATTAAAGGGCACTGACATTCTCTACACACTTTCTCTCTGTCTCTCCGTAGGCAGATCTTCAGTCTTTAATTAATTCAGAATACTGAGAAATTTTAGGCAACGTAAAATTTCAGGAATGACAACAGCATTTAAATATAGGAGTGAATCCCCTATTTTATCGCTTTATCGTGTATATGGAACAGAACTCACTCTGAATTTTTGGGTGTTAATTCGGTTGTAGAATGCAGTTGTCACTCGTAAATTAAGGGGGGGTATCTGATGGGGCATATTTTCTTTTAAATTGGTTTGTTTTTGTTTTTTGTTTAGTTTGGTGTTGTTGTTTTCCTTTTGTTTTCTTTTGGTTTGTTTGTTCTTTTTTTGATTGTTTTTGTTTGTTTTTTTCCTCTGTTGGTTTGATTTGTTGTTTTTGGTTTGGTTTTGTTTTGATAAGGTTTGTGATTTTTTTTTCTTTATCTTTTTGTTTAGTTTCGTTTTGTTGCTATTTTTACATCTGACAGGAACAGGGCCATTAACACTTTGACTATGTTGCATTTTCAAAACATTGTTTGTTTGAGTGGTTTGACAATAGGCGGTTAGTCCATAGGCACACAGAAGTGGCACATTTCACCTTGAAACAGCCATGTAGTAAAATCTATGATATCAGCAGACAAGGGGAGGTTCATCTTTTTGGTATTTTCATCTCATATTTCACAGTTTTTGTACACTTTAATCAAAGCTAGTCCTATGCAGTGCTTCGAGCAAGCTCAACATAATACTTAGCTCTGCGTTTCTAATGTGCATTTTGTCTGGGTGCTGATTTCTGTCACCTCTCATCTCTGTCCAAAACACCTTCTAGATCAATGATCCGTGAATGGTTTTTATGAGCCGTCCATAAATCCTACAGCTGCCCCAGAGCGCAACCTCGCTCAGAGCAACACTGAGTACAAGTAGCAATTTCACTGTTCTGGAATCAGTGGGAATTGGGCATTGTCAAATTTAACAGTGTACTTGTATTTTCCTTGGAATGACCCACAGTGAAACACACACATTTGATTTACTTGATCAAATCTGGCATCAGTCTTCTAAACTAAATTAAAGGCTGAACAAATGTGCCATTTGACCTATAGTTAATCCTTGACTACATCACTTAACCCTTATTTCTAGGTTAGCAAATGTCAATTTCTTAATAGACTTAACCAAAACTCAAACCCCTATTTAACTTATCCTTAACCTGAACCTTGACCCTAGTCGTTCATGGTCCCTTGAGGTCAATGTGCCCTTGGAGAACATTTCACCTCCATCTGGATTCTTCTCAATCAAGCCCAATATTGGTGTCAAAAGGCAAGGCTCAGAAAAGTGCAGACACATATCACAGTCTATTATCCATATTAGCAGTTTTTTGTCTGCATTCTCTTCCCTGTTTCCACTCAGCAGTTTTGCTGCTCTGAGAAATATTTGACTTTGCCCGTCTCATGTTCAGCTGATCCTGCATGTTACTGTAAAACAGACATTGCTCCGCTGCACAAGCCAGATAGATCCAAACCAGATGTTCTCTTGGGCTACAAAAGATTGACAGGTGAAACTAAATAGCCTCTCAGTCTGTTGGCCCTCCGGCACAGCAGGTTAACAAGTCAACATGTACTTGTGCTTGTACAAGGTGACAGTAGATTGCATTTCACATTAATGACAAGGAAAAGAGGATGTTGATAGAAAGTTTGCAAACAAAATATATACAGATATTCTCTACCTGCTTTTTATGAAAGGAAGATGGGAAAACTGTTTTTGTCATTCATATACAGTTAGGTCCATATATATTTGGACTGAAATTTGGACAAAATTTTCATAATTTTGGCTCTGTATGCCAACAGAATAGAATAAAACATCAAGATCAAATTGAAGTGCAGACTTTAAGCTTTAATTCAAGGTATTGAACAACAATATAACATAAAATGCTTAGGAATTACAACAATTTTTATACACAGTCCCCCCATTTTAAGGGGCTCAAATGTAATTAGACAAATAAATAACGTAAATAAAATGTTCATTTTTTTATATTTTGTTGAGAATCCTTTGCCAGGCAATGACTGCCTTAAGTCTGGAACTCATGTACATCACTAGAGACTGGGTTTCCTCCTTTGTGATGCTTTGCCAGACCTTTACTGCAGCTGACTTCAGTTGTTGTTTGTTTGCGGGTCTTTCTGCCTTTAGTTGTGTCTTCAGCGAGTGAAATGCATGCTCAATCGGGTTGAGATCTGGAGATTGACTTGGTCATTGCAGAATAATCCACTTTTTACCTTCAAAAACATCTGGGTTGCTTTTGCTGTATGTTTTGGGTCATTGTCCATTTGTACTATTAAGTGCCGTCCAATCAACTTTGCTGCATTTGACTGAATCTGGGCAGAGAGTATATCCCTATACACTTCAGAATTCTTCCGGCTGTTTCTGTCCTCTGCCATGGCATCAATAAACACCAGTAACTCAGTGCCACTGGAAGCCATGCATGCTCATGCCATCACACTGCTCCACCATGTTTCACAGATGATGTTGTATGCTTTGGATCATGAGCTGTTTCAAGCCTTCTCCATGTTTTTTTCTTCCCGTCATTTTGGTACCAGTTGATCTTAATTTCAGCCGTCCAAAGAATGCTTTTGCAGAAGTAGTCTGGCTTTTTTTTTGGGCAAAGTCAAAGTCCCTTTAAGGCAAGTCATTCCACTCGATGGCCATCTTTGAAACGCCTCTCGGGCATGCAAGTGCAGCTCCTATCTCTTTGAATGGGGAAACATCAAATTCTCCAAATCTGTTGACCAAGCTTACTATTAAATTTCATATTTGACATCACCGATGAAATCTGACAACAACCGTCTCATAAATGTTGTAAAAAAGCTTATTTATCAGGCTAGATGAGCCAGTGCGCATGCGCAGTTCTAAGCACACGTCTCAGAATGCTAACTGTTTCTATAGCAACCAGGACTCCTAATGGCAGCTGCAGTGATGCACTGACTTTACCAATTAATGACTGGCTCTTTCATTCAGAAGGCGGGGCTTCCTTTGATAGAGCGGCCATATTGAGCATTGCATTTTTCCCCATTCAAAACTATACGAGTGACACGTCTTGGGTATTCTATAGTCTTTGGCAAAGTCTAATCAGGCCTTGTTTGCACCTTGTGGTGAACCCTCTGTATTTGCTCTCGTGAAGTCTTCTCTTGATTGTAGACTTTGACACTGACACACCTACCTCCTGGAGAGTGTTCTTCTCTTGATTGTATACTTTGACAGTGACACACCTACCTCCTGGAGAGTGTTCTTCTCTTGGCTGGATGTTGTGAAAGGGTTTTTCTTTACCATGTAGAGGATCCTCCGATCATCCGCCACTGTTGTCCTCCGTGGACATCCAGGCCTTTTTATGTTGCGGAGCTCACCAGTGCATTCTTTTTTTCTCAGAATGTGCCAAACTGTTAATTTGGCCAGTCCGAATGTTCCTGCTATCTCTCTGATGGATTTGTTATGTTTCTGAAGCACCAGGACGGCTTGCCATCATTGATGGAACAATGAATTCCGAACTATACCAGCAAATTCTGAAGGAAAATGTCAGGACATCTGTCAGAGAACTGTAGGGGGTACTGGGGGTGTACTTATTAAAGAGCTGTAATTCCTTAACCTTTCCTTCAATTGTGATGAGAATACCCTCAAATTAAAGCTCACTTTAAGCCCATATTCATTATAATTCATTATAATCCATATTCATATAACTGTAACTTGAATATGTTTTGGTCAACAGCTAAAATAATAAAAATTGTACCTGTGTCCAAATATATATGGACTTAATTGTAGTTTTTCAAAGCTATAGGATGTCAGTAATATTTTCCCCTTATTTAAAAATTAAAAATATATTTAATAAAATACAATGTTATCTGAATTAATTACATGATATCCCATTTAATTAGTCATATATATCAATATTTGTAAGTAATTTGTAATTTGTAAGCAATATTAATAACTTTTTAATTTTTTAAAATATATTTATATAATTAATTATATAATTAATTTTGTAGCTATGTATGTATATAATTATTATCGAACTAATTGTTTAAATAATAATTAAAATATTTTATGAAATTATTAATTATTATTTTATTTCAGTGACACTAAATTAACATTAAATTTGATGGCCAAATATGAATTGAATTGGAAATTAAGTTATATTTTTCCTGTAGGCAAGAATTCTGATCAGTGTTTGATTTTGGTTACTGACAAGCAAGCTTTCTCCATCAGTACTGTACATTGCAGTCAAAGTTTTATTGGCTGTTCAGCCAATATTAGTTAAAGAGAGTCTGGAAAAGAGCCATTAGCCGATGGGGCTGGTTCAATAGTGTTGTAGTCCAAGGGTCATAAACCTTTCATCAATCAATCCATTAGCAGTCTAATATCACTCTGTGTTTTGACTCTACCTGAGCTCTCTCAGCCCAGAAAAGATAAGAGTGAATCTCATAGTTCTCTCATGTAGGCCTGATTGGTCAGTGTGTGTAATTACTATGTGTACACACACTGTCGATGGATGTGATATACAGTACAGTATGTTTATTTAGCACAGATAAGGGAACAAAGTAAATGATATTCAGGTGAAACTGTACTTAAAATGTTTTTGGGTCATTAAGTTTGATTGATCGATGACTGATAAGGAATGTCTATTTTTAAATAAAACAACTGGAACATTGTGTTTGAAATATTTAGTTAGTGTATTCAAACAACTTTAGTTGACAGACACATGCTGCACTCACTTTATTTTGCCTGTCTGACTAAAACAAATTGATTTTATTCACAAATGTATACATTTTATTAATTGTTAAATTGATAGCTATGCAATCAGTTTATTAACTAATTGTTTTATGTAGATAATGTTGAATTAAAGCTGGTTTGTTTCTGATTTATGGAGCCAAAACAATATTTATTTATTTGTTTGTTGATTGATTGATTGATTGATTGTTCACCTAGCTCCCGAGGAAGAACAGTACCTGGGTAGTAGGTGTAGACTAATAAATTGAATTTATATTAATGTCATTATAAGATACTTTATCTCTAAGTAAATGTACTATTAATGCATTTCACACACGTTTTCATCTCACTGACCTGAATTGACACCTTCGTCATTTTTCAGTGACGTACTGCTGTTTGAAAAAAGGCTGTGATTCCTGTCTGCCCTAGAGATTAGTAATGTTTAAGAGTTAAACCCTCGTTTGTCAAGGAGATCCAGAGTCTTAGGTCAAAACCCCTGAAGGGGCCTGTCAGGAAAAATGCTTTCATCCAAAATGCTACTGCTCATCAAGAACGTCTTTGCAAATCCTGATTGCTTCTTTCTTAGCTTCTAAAGATCAAAAGGTCTCCAAAAAAGAATGAAACATTTTTAAAGTTAAAGTTCTCCAGGAATGCTGTTACAATGCATTTACTTCTATGGATCTGACAGATACTTTCATCCAAAGTGACTTGCTTTGCATTCAGAATATTTATTAATAAAAAATTATAAATATATTATTTTTTAAATTGACATTTATTGGTTTAACATTATATTTAACATGATTTTTTTTTTCATTTGCCTCATTTTTAATATTCATGCATCCCAAATATTTATTCATTTGGATGTTGTTTACACTAACACAGAAGTACGAAACAGATAAAGATTAAATGAAAGGAAAGGAGATTAAAAGAGAAAGAGTGAGATAAAATAAAGAGTAAAGACATGACAGTTTGCTGTATCTTCTAGAGACAGAGGCACTTTACATATAACTGTGATAAAGGCTTCTTGACAAGCTTTAATCTGTGCTCAAATATGTTGTTTTGCAAAGCTTTATTTTTGCCTAGACTGTAAGTAATTATGTTGTTCATCAACAACAGATGCCTTCATGGCAGACGCCATGGCCATGGGCTGAATTTGCATCATCTTCCATAACTGGCAGAGGGCATTCATATGTCGAAGCAGGTTTAGACGGCAGTTGGTTTCGCACCCGTACATTTCTGCATCGGTGAATTTAATTTCTTTCAGTACTTCCTTAAACTGCCTCTGCCTCTCCATTAAGATTTTCTCTTATTTCCTAATGACGGCTGTGTTCCTTCTCTCCCTTCGTGTTTTTAATCAATAGCTTAATTCTCACAGAGAACCGAAAAAATCAATATTGGATTTGGAGCAAACAGTTTCTGAAATGATGGGCCGTGTAATGTTTCATGCTTGTTTTTCTTCCGCACTTGTGAGCCGCCCATGTCTGAGACTCTGAAAATACATTCATCTTCACTCGTAATAGTGGGAGAGGGAGTGAAGGACACACTCCACCTTTTGTTTTGGAGGGTAGAAGTTGTGGCTTTTGCAGAGCATTAGGGAGATGATTAATTTGTTGTTTGTGTAGACCATAGGCCGGCCTCTCTACCCCAGAGCAGTAATAGGATCGTACACTTACTCTCCTTCCGTCTCTCTGTTTCCCTCTCTGCAATTAAAATGGAAATTTGGCAAAGGGCCTCTGTGGCAGGACGGTCCTTTTTTATCCCCAGGAACTGGCTAATGAATCAGTATGTGAAGCTCCACATAACCAACACAATGAGCTCCCCGAGGACCTTGAGCTGTGCACTACTGGAGGCCTGGAGCATGCTGGGAGGAATGTTGGAGGCCGAATGCGTCTGAAGTGGAGAGGCAAACTCCCTACAGTTATATATGCTTTTCAAGCAGTAATTCAAGTACAGTCACACTCTGTCTTTTGTGTTCTCTCTCTGGTAACATTCACACAGCGGCAGAATACTGCTGTCTGCTGTTCTGGTTTGGAGTGCTGAATATGGTTATATTCACATACAGTTTGGTTATACACAACATGACAGCAGTGTTTTATAATAGTGATGAGTGGCTATGGTCAAATAGTAGTTTTTTGTTGTGATGTGTTTTTTGTTTTTTTTTTTTTGTTTTTTGAGGCAGTTCTTTATGCTGTTAGATACGGTATATACATTATTCAGGGATTCTGTGAAGAGATGGTTTGCCCAGAACGTCTTTCACCCTCATATCACTGCAAACCTGTATGACTTTCTCTTTTACGTGGAACACAAAAGAACAGTGTTTTTTCCCTCTCCATGCAGTAGAAGTCAGTGGGGTCCAGTCTTGATTTGGACACCACTGACATTCATTCTATAGATGTCAGACTCTGTTCCGTGTTTTGTGTGTGTTTTGCTCCCCATGTGTTTCCATGCCCATATTTGGTTTTCCTGTTCCTGTTCCCATTATGTTCCCTGATTAGTTCCATTAGTTCCAGCTGTGTCATTAATTATCTTTATTTGCTCCTGGGTATTTAAAGTGTGTTCTGCCCCTCATTTCCTGTCCGGTATTGTTTATGTCAACCTCCTTGGCTGCGTGTGTTTTCCTGGTTTCCTTGTTATTATTAAAGTCTCCTTGTTGATGTACTCCACGTCTCCTCGTTCATCGCTCTGCGCTCCCTCACAGTGTTTCACAGAAGAAAGTCATATGGTGTGAGTAGAGTGAGAAGATGATGATGACAGAGCTTTTATTTTTGGGTGAACTATCCCTTTAAGACTGATTTGCTGATTGATTCAGGCAACCCAATGACTAGTTGATTTTGAAAATGTAGTATTGCATTTTTTTCTTATTCTGTAATTTAAGTGACCCTTTTTGAGTGTCTAAACTCAATCATTTTCTCTTTCATCATGAAACTATTTTTGGAAAATCTTTTCAGTTTGTGAAATGGCTCTGCATTGTTACTCCGTATACTTGAGCCAAAACTTGATTGCAGTTATTTTTAATGTTTGGCCATGAAACAAATCTGATTCAAAGTTTACTAACTCCAGGTTTCCTTTGAAACTAAATTAACGGAGTTCCTAGTAACTCTTCACTGGAGAAACAGGAAATTGAGGCTGATTTTGAGTTCAGCAAAAACGAACAGCTCTGTCTATTGCAAGGTAAATGTAGTGGATCTGGTTTTGTTTCAGGATGGTCAATGTGTGTGTGCATTTGTTTTGCAGGCAATATTGCAAATTTTATCATAGTATTTTTTTTTTAATCATTTAATCGTAGTCATTTTTTGACTAACTAACATGCTGAAAGGTCAGATTTTTATTTCAAAGGTGATAAGTTAAAAAATAATATTAAAAATAAACAGGACTGTCTGTATATTTGATGTATCTGTATGTTTTGATATTTGCTATAAGTTAACAGACCATTAATTTGCTTCAGGAAAATGAACTAAATAAACAAACAAAAGTACTTGCAGGATTTGCCAGAGTTACCCAAGTTTATGGCATCGTATCTTAATTAAAAAGTTTTGCAAAATCTGGAAGTGATAAGTCGTTTCTTAAAGTTGGCAACTTATTTCTGTAAATATTCAGTGTTTATTGCATCTTGACCAAACAGTAAACAAACAGGATCATCTAGTTTCTCTCATGGTTGTGGAAAGCTGTTTCTGTAATAAATTAAACAAGTTTTTAATTCTTTGCAGAATAAACTGCAAAATGCGTCAGATTTTATGTGCAATGATACACATCTGATCTGCAGGAAAACACAGTGAGATATCAAGGTAATAAAACATTCAAGGCTTAAGCCAAAGAGGCCCACCTATAGTGCTTATCAAGATGAATGGTGATTCCAAACAGGTAGATGTCTCCACCTTGATGATAACAGGCTGCGGCCCATTTTGAAATGGTGACCCACCAGTTGAAAAGCACTAATCTCAACCAGTCAGTGCAGAAAAGCGCAGCCACAAGGCAACTAGAAGCACAGCAGCTAGCCTGACTGCAGCTCGGAGGCTGAAAATGAAAGACACCCGGCGAGAGTGTTTCTGACACGCTTCGGATAACCTGCCAGCCACCCTGCATCCCTCTATTTTATTTAATCTCCTTTTCTCTCTCCTCTCTCTCACGTTCACTGTCTCTCCCCATCTTTCTCTCTTAGCATCTCTTTCTCACACTCTTCATCTCTTTCTCGACCAGCAGATGGCCTGTTTGCCTTTTTGTCTTCCTCTCAACTCCAATCATTTCCTGCATTTTTGCTCTCTGTCAGGCCAACTCGGCACAAACAGGCGCACACACACTCACGCTAATGTGTTTCCCATGGTACTGACAGGTGTATGAGTAAGTGTGCTTGGCGCCGTAAGGCAAACATGACTGGCTAGCGTGGAATCTGCTCAGTTTTATAACATTCCTAATGCGCAGACTGAAACATAACACAGACCTGAACTCAGGAGCTGTTCAACTTTCTCAAACGCTGCCCATCTTTTAGTCTATAGTTCCAGACTTAACCTATGCCTGATGGATTTTTAAAATATAGTATTTAAATGTGTGCATCTAGTGAAGGCATGTTTCAACAATTGAAAGGAGAATTACCACACATGCTGCCTCAGTTTACTGTATGTATATAGTAATTATGTTGATGTCAGCCCCACCTCTGGGTTCTAATGATCTTTTAAATAATTTAATGCTTTTAAAGTTATTTTAAGTTAATTTTAAAGTTACTTCGAAAGTTATTTCAGAGTAATACTTAAAAATATACACAGGTTATTTTGATTATAACTTCAATATATGATTAATCATTCTTGCATCTAAAGCCAAAAAAGTTGCATAAAAATAAAAAGAGCATAATATAATACACATTGGCCCACATACTCCATAAAGGGAAAAAAATGGTGTAGAAACAATTTTCACTCAGAATTTGCTAGTTAATTAATTATAAAGAAATGGCCAGTAACACTGACTTAAACGTGAAATTTTGAAGCACAAAGACTGAAATAATTTATTGTAAAATTCGCTCCAATAATCAGTTTTATTTACAAATATGAAAAACATCAGTGTAAACAATATTGGTAACACCTTACGATAATGTTGTTAACATTAGTTAACTACATTAGTTAACAACTAACATGAATGGTACTTCCACAGCATTTGTTCATCATAGTTAATGTTAATCTAAACATTTACTAATACATTTTAAAATTAAAAATTGTCTCTGACAACGAACATGAACATTTTTATTAAGTAACATTAAGAGGTTAATAAAGGCTGTAAAATATGGTAATTGTTAGTTCATGCTAGTTAATGCATTAATGAGTTTTACAAATGAGACCTTATTGGAAAGTATTACCATAATATTTTTTTTTTAATATTTTGCAGCCGATTTTTTTTAATGTACAAGCTTACATTCAACATAAATGTAAAATCATGTTTTATTAATATTGCAAGGTTGTTATTCACATATCATTCCACAACCAGGCAGTACATGCTGCAGTAGTGTTGAGACTGGGTCCCACTCACCCGGTTATATATGCTGTGGTGGTTTTATTCATTAGCTAATGAGCTGATGGAAATCTAAAGAAGCCTAAACCTCCTGAGCGTTTGCAAGTAAACAGTAATTCATCTATATTTGACCAACATGTTCTCCTGTTACTGAAAATATGCTCCGTATGTAGATGAGGAGTGTGTAGGGATCTTTTCTAAAGGGCAGAGAGACTCTAACATTTAACCAGAAAACACTGAGTCTGATCTGGAAAGGGCATCAGTCCACTCTATCTGAACTGATAAAGAAATATGAAGTGTGCGGGACGCTACATGCCCGTCAGGTACTTAGAGGATTCAGCCCACCAGTAAACGCAAACTGAATGTGAATGTTTAGCGAAGCAACAGCCTTCTCTGTTTGCCTCCAAGTATTTTTTTATCTATTATTTGTACAATACAGTTCAAAAGTTTGGGGTCAGTACAATGCTTTAATACTTTTATTCATCAGTGATGCATTCAATTGATTAAAATACATTATAAAGACATTTAGAATGTTACAAAAGTTTTCTATTCTAAATAAATTCTGTTCTTTTGAACGTTCTACTTATCTATTCAATATTAAAAAATATTAAGCAGAACAACTGAAATGTTTCTTGAGCGCCAAATCAGAAATATAAACTTATTTTAATTGTAGTAATATTTAATCATTGTATTCAATAATTATAATTGTTTTTACTGTATTTTGATTAAACTTTCTGACCCTAAACTTTTGAACGGTAGTGTGTTTTATTGGTTTAATATTAGGTTTTATAATGCTTTGTAATATTTCAATATGTTGCTAAAGCTCAGAGCTTTCATGTTGTTTTTAGTAAATTCTGAACTTATGAAATGAATATGAATTTATGAATTTTAATCACATTGTAAATATGAAATTTCAAATGGAATGCTCATTCATGAAACACAGGCAGAACACAATAATTCATAACTCCATTATTGCTGGACTGCACTGAATTAAGCAATTTAAGTAAAATTGGTTTTAAAACTGGGTGTTTAACAGCCCCTCATTTTTGGTTCAGTGCCCTAAATCTGGCACTAAGACACTGTCATTAGTTTGGGATATCAAAGCCTGGGCTGTTTTAAGTTGAGTGAGAATTTTACCATCAAACCTCTATCACTGTGGAAGAGATGCAGTGAACTTTGAGTTCTCAAATAGTGCAGGCAGAGTCTTCATGACTTCCTCAGAGGTTGAGGAAGAGACTAAGAGCTTTAGAGTAAACAGTCATAACTACAGTATGGTCTGAGGCCACCCTTACAAATGCTGCTCTTTAAATTGCCTTTTTCTTACTGCTTGTCTAATTGCTTATCATTTAGCAGGCAGTTACATGTCATTTAGCAGGAGTTTATTATCCAGAACAACTTACAGTACACTAATTACAGAGTCTCACTAATACAGCAAGGGGTTAAGTGCCTTGCTCAAGGGCATAATGTTCACAGAACTGGATGTTGGGATCAATGTTATGATTTCAGTAACTCTACATCACATGGGCCTGTACAGGGAGTCTACAGGCCTTACATTTTCATTTCTTTCTAGAAGACACATTTATAGTGAAGTGTCTCACACAAAAGTGCAGTCATTGTGTTTTTGATGATTACTTGGATATGATTATATCGATGCCAGTAGACGCAGCTAATAATTCAGCAGAATAGCTTATCAATGACATGAATGTCTTTTTTTTTTTTTTTAAGTTTGGCTTTTAAAATATTTTTATAGCATTGTTTGCTTCTAAATTGACTTCCTAAAAACTATTAGTGCTGGGCAACAATTAAAATTTTTAATCGCATGATTTTTCTGCGATTAATCGCATTATGCGCAAAATTCAATAATGAATTTAAAAGTAGTGTATTGCACACTTTTATTGTAAACGTACTGCTGTATGAACAAAAGTGCAATAACATTTGGTTTGCAAACACTTTAAACAAATCTCATTTTCATACAACTCGTGTATTCTTGTGATGGTGCGTCTTGAGGGAGGCTTATACATGCCGTCATTTGTTGCGATCCTAAGAACCTTCGCCTGTTTTTGACGGACGCTGCATCCAAGCCGCATAGTACATACAAAATAAAAGTCCAAAAATCCTGTCAATTTCAAAATAAACACTGTATTTCACATCACTATATCCTTGCCAGGAGGCCAGAAATGGTGTGTGAAATATAGATACAAGATAATTGAGGATGTGTTTTAGACAACTATACACAGCTACAAATCTTTTATCCTTGTCGTTCATAACTGGACTTTTAAGTGTATTAACTTTGTAGTTTACAGCACAACAAAGTAGAACATAGCAATAAATACAACTATAAACAGAATTAAACTGGACAAAACATAAATATTTAGCCAACTTAGTCATGTTAAAAGACAAATAATCAAGACAAACAACGTCAGATAGGCAAATCCGCTAAAGTCTGTCTACACTGGACGCTACAAAGCAACCGTTGCAAATCATTTGAATTTTGTGTCAGTACGTCATAGATGGAACGAGGCAGTAGTTTACTGTGTGTAGACAGCATCACTGTTCTATAGTATTTTGTCGCGTCGCGCCACTCGCGTCTGGTGTAGACCATAGATGTTGGTGTTAGGTGATTTGGTGATTTAGTTGGTGTTGGGTCCACCCCAAATGCTCTCATTGGTTGAGACGCATGATGACGCCCATCCCAAACGAGTACTGATCAACATCCCACCCCTCCTGTGACCCATGGTTTGTCTGTATGTGTATTCAGAGCCAGTGAGCAACGAACTTTCAAAGTAATAATAATAAAATATTAAAACTGCGTTAATGCGCAATAAAATAATCCCACCCCTCCTGTGACCCATGGTTTGTCTTTGTGTATTCAGAGCCAGTGAGCAACGGACTTTCAAAATCATAATAATAATAATAAAACTGCATTAATGCGCGATAAAATAATTGTCGGCGTTAATTAAATAATGCGTTAACGCGATAATAACGCGTTAACTTGCCCAGCCCTACTAAAAACACATTTTACTGTATCGATTTTCCAAGACTTCAAAATGAAAATCAGTTTAACATTGCATTCTGATAAGAAATAAACTCCTGAAACAAGTTATCTTCATTGTGTTAGATTATTGTATCATTAGATTATTGTAACATTTTCTTCAAAATATTGACTCAGCAATGCAGTTGCCGCAACCGAATCTGGTATCAATAATGTTAAAATATAAAAAATACCAGAGTCTGCTTTCTGTTGTGCCAGAATGTTTTGTCAGCTCTGCTGATCATGCTTTGCGTTCCATACAGTATATACATCCCAGTTCTTGAAGGGTAGACATCTGTGTTGGTTGACAGAAAATATGGCAAAGAGACATGGAACATATTTACATACTCAAATGAATAGTTTTGGATTTGATTCTACTTTATCAGCACTCCCTCTCTTTCCCTATTCACTTTCCTTTAATTCATCAAATTAATATTTATTAATTTGGCAGACATGAATTTCCAAAACAACTTAATTTCAAGGTGTATATTTTGCATTATTATTCTTTGGACTTGAACCCATGGCCTTGGTGTTGCTAGCACCATGCTCTTACAGTCGTGCTACACCATTCTCCTCACCTTTCAGTGTTTAGTACCTCTCATTTATGACAAAGCCTTTGCACTTTATCCCTCCGTGATTCACAGACCTGATGGCCCCTCAACTAACGTTCCCACTGTTTTACAGCCCGTCTTTGAGAGCGGAGCAGGGGCTTCACATTCAGGGACTGATGAAGTTCTGGCTATAACATAAAACCGATGTGGGTGCATAATGTTTGGAGGCAGCACATTCAGAATTCAGGACACCACCTACCTCAAAATCCCATAGAGCAGTCAGAGCCCCTTAGGGCTGCTCAAGCACTTTGGAGTGGGAAGACGGAGAGTGAAATGCAGAAAGTTTGCTAAAAAGCAAAGCTCTACCACATAAGGCACATAATGCCTCGGGTGAAAGATGTTAACACAAATGCAAGTTTTTAACAAGCCTTTTGTTTTTCTAAATGTCAAATATTTCAATATCAAAACATAAAGTCAGAACACTGTTGATTCAAAGGGAGATTTTAATGGTAGTCTTTAGTGAGCATACCATTAAAAATTCCTTTGAGAGTAAAAGTGTTGACTTTGTTTTGATATTTTTGATGTTATATTTTTTTCATGCACTTGTATCAGTTGTTTTTGAGTGTAAATGTCAAATATTGAAATTACTTTCCATCGGTCATGAAATGTCCTATAATATAAATGCCACATATGAATATCCACTCGTATATTTTAGTAGTTATTTCTCTAAAGGAACAGCCACTATGGGATCTCAATGAATCTCAGCCACTGCCCGAGACCTGAAGTCCTCCTCTGAGGGCACCTAGTACCCCCTTCCTGATTTATATGCTGTATTACTTAGCTTGATTAATTTGGATCACCTCACCACCCATTCTGAACAGTCAATCTCCCCTTTCACACCCTGATCAATCTGTCATGAAGAGTCCATCACTTCACTGTTAATGCCCTTCTTCTTGAAGGTGTCATTTTAATAAAATGGCTATTAACAAGGATTAAAATTAAATGTACAAATATCCTGCCCAGCTCTGGTGGATGAACAGGCTGCTTCAGTGAGTGGGGGATGGATAAATCTAAGCTAATGAAGGCTTTTAAAGAGATTAATGCTTCACCCAAGAGAAGCCAAGTCCTGCTTGGATGCACACTCTCTCTCTCCCGCTCACTCCATCTTTCTTCGCATTTCCTGGTGTCCGGGGCCACTGCAACAGGTGCAACTGGGAATATATTTCCACAGCCACCTCAAAATATATTTTGTGGACAAATTCACGTTGTGATGTATTCATGTTGTATTAAATAATAAATATTGATGACAATTAATAGTGAGGTTTCATTTGTTAATATTGGTTAACTACATTAGTTAACATGAACTAAAAATGAACAGCATTTCTGTAGAATTTATTAATATTGGTCAATCTTAATTTCAACTAACACATTTTTTTAAATCAAAAGTTATATTTGTTAACATTACTTAATTCACTGTGAACTAACATGAACAAACAATGTACAGTTATGTTTTTATGCTGATGATGCACTGCAATAATACACGGTGTCATCTGCATAAAGATGATACCTCACATTAGAGGTATTATCACAGATGTTATTTAAATATAAAGAAAATAAAATGGGTCCTAGAACTGACCCTTGAGGAACTCCTTTACGAACAGGCATGATAGATGAAGTACAACCCTCTAACTGCACACACTGAGTTTGAGATGAAAAGTATTTGGCAAACCATGTAATAGCATTTTCATGTCTGAAAATCCAAGTGTACAACTTCTTTAAAAGGATCATCCTTGTCAAAAGCCTTTGATAAATCCTATGTGTTTATGCTATTTGAGATTATTTTGGGGAGGATATGGTCCCATCGCAATTTAATGCTGAAGTATGGAAATATGGAGTGTACAGTATAATTCATTGTTATATTATTATTATTATTATAGTATGTTTCTTAGAACGCATATGTTTGCATGCGGTCCAATACTTTAGATAGCTGTCAAAGTCAACTCTTTGTAGTTTCATCCATTTGCATAGAGGACGTTACTGTATGTCATAATTAGGAGACAGAATCTTTATACATTACGTCAAACATTTTTTCCTTTTTTTCTTCCGAAAATGGAACATATTGCTGAGTGCAACGTTAATGGCCATTGTATTTCAGTGTGTTCCCAAGGAGCTGCTCTTTGGCAGGTTCATTTGGAAACTGATGTATGAAGGATTATTTGAGAAATAAATGGAACCTATTTCCTCATGTTGATGAATTCATCATCTCTGAAACCTAACACAAACATAGGTAGCACAACGTATAATTAGTCTGTACGCTTCAGCACTTAAACCTATTAGCCACATCTGTCAGAGGAAAAGGAGAAAAGGGACAAGAGAATTTGTGCTTAGTCAAACTATAAGAGTTTTTGAGAGGGAGAAATAGCAAAGAGGATGATGGTGATAAAGAGTTAAAAAGAGAAGTAAAAAAAAGGAAAGGAAAAAGAGAAGATACTCTGCTGCGGCACTTTTGTAATTGTGCACTACTTCTATATGTCCATCCACACAGCAGTCATTGATTAGAGATCAAAGGTTAAAAGCTTTGGCTGGCAACTGCTGAAGTGAAGCATCTCTATCACTGAATACCTCAGACCAGATGTAAGTAAACATTGTACTCCTCTTTGACCCCTGCGGTCACTGTACACCTCCCTATAGTCAGACGGTCTTAGGCCACAGCGGAGGCTGTGCAGTCACAGGCGTTCAATACAACAGCTCACCCTGAGCCTTGACCTTCAGACCCATTACACCAATAGTCGTAAAGCTCTCACAGTAAATGTACTTCCTTTTGTCTTCAATTCATTTACTTGCAAGCACAGTCCAAAATCAACATGTTGCTCTTTGTACTGATGGTGAGTCCAAAGAGAAAGGAAAAATTTAAATAGCATCATATGACTCCTTTAAGGTGAGTGAATACTTATATGCCCATGAAACTGTATTTTGCATTATCTTTATTTTAAAAATGTTCCCCATATTTGTCACTTTCTTCACCCCTAATAAGTTTGCCTCCCCGATATTTATCCCACATGGAGGCTTGGAAAAATTTAAGGGATTAAAAGGGGCGTTTACGTTTTTGACACTTAAGTCTCTGTGTAAAGTACAAAAACACAAATTTGTAAAAACAGTGATGTCATGCGCAAGTGTATTACATGTTCACATAGTGTTTTGCCAACTACTGGATAGGGTTGTGACGGTGAGGAAATTTTCCCACCGGTTAATTGACATGTGACAACACTGGTAATACAGGTATTACCATTGGAGGGGGGGGGGCTTTCCTTCACTATTAAATGGCTTGGAAAAGCGCAGTGTGCATTTTACTTTCACTTTCAAAGTAGCGGCAATTCGGCATCAAGCAATTGTACGTTTGAGATTTCCCTCTTTTCCTCGCTTCCCTTCACATTAAAATGGCTTGTAAAAACGCAGTGAGCATTTTACTTTCAATTTCAAATTAGCAGCAATTCGGCGTTGATTCAATTCAAGCAACAACAAAATACAACATCAAAGTCATAGAACTTTTATTAACAAAACAAATAAAAATACACCATGCTATATGCCTAATATAAAATAACAAATTACTTAGGCTACACAAAGTTTAAACAGGTATATAAAACTGAAAATCAGCAAACACTGTGGAAGCAAATAAATAAGAAACAGAGAAAGTTTATTAGCAAAACATAAGAAAGCTTGGGGGCACGGCATATACACGTAGATGTAAAGTAAAATAAATAAAATATACAAAGTTTAAATAAAGTAAAAATCAGCAAACACTGTGGAACCAAATAAATAAGAAACGAATGTAAAAAAAACGTCCAAAATCACCTTAGATAAATGGCAAAATTCAAAAGCCTTTTCAAAATCCAAAATATTGCCAAACAGGTGCTTTTGCATTTCGTTTCTAAACTAAATCTTCTGCCATTGCCTTTGTCTTTCACCTCACTCTTCTTTTCAGTCAGCTCGACTCACTCTCCTCACGTGATAAATGCAATCTGACTCCTGCTGTTGATCTGTGATTCCACTTTCGTTCAGCACGCTGCATTGAGCAGCCACGTTCAGTTTTTAATAGTGTCTGTCCTCTAACTGAACTAAATGATTTTTGTTACTATAAAAAATTCTAAACGACAGTGGGGGGCAGTGCCGCGATGGGCAGATGACATAACCGTGTTGCGGCTTAACACCGGTATCACCGTAAACACCGACTCTCGCAGCAAGCCTACTACTGGACTGGCGTGCATAATACATCATTTTAATTTGTTTTCGCGCATCCTTGTGGATGGGGATCATTTTGACAACGTTGTCATCAGTACATAAAAAACTTGGAAAAACTGCATTAAGATGCTGTAAGTGGCAAAAGTTTATTGTATCAATTTTTGATCACTTACAAAATTAAAGCTAGCAGATGTGATGTCCTTACCAAAGCCAATATTTACTTACTTTTGGCATTTGCAGAGTGCTAATTTTGGACCCTGTTTAGAAATCTATAAAACACAGAAAGCTGCAATGGTCTAGATAGGAAAACATACAGAATTAATGTGATTTGGGAGACAGTGGCAAAGAATTTTTTTCCCCATGTACTACTTATGTTTACACTAAACTCTTTATTAGCAATTATTATGTAAGGTGGTGTTAAGTAACATTTGCAACCCATAACGGTAATATCAGACGATTTAAGGATTTTAAGAATTCTGTCCTTTGTTCAGGTTCCTGTCATTCAAACACTCTTTTAATGTGTGTAACGCAGCTTCTATAATAAACAAACACCCAGCAGTGGGCCTACTGTATGCATTAATTTTTAAAGCTCTGCCAATTTTGTTTATGCACTATAAACACCCCCTAAAATGCAAATGAAGGAGAAATCCACTTTCACCACCTGCTGGTGCTTCTCTGTGTAGTTTAGGGATTGGACTGCCCTCATTTACACTCAATCAATCATAAGCCCTTATTTAACTATTGAATTTATGTCGCCTAAACAGATGATGGGATCCTGACATGGTTTTGTTGCAGGCTTAAACAGAAATGAATTAGGCCCTTAACCATGTCGCATAGTGAAAAAAAGGCTAAGTTTTAAATTGTCAAATAATCCAGAGTGACAATTGAAGTAGATTGGACTATAATGTTTGTATGTGAGCATTAGCAACTCCGCTAAAACATGGTGTTTATTTTCTGTGACAGAAGTGAATTTTGTGAAAGAAAACGCTCCGGTTACTATCGTAACCTCGGTTCCCTGAGAGCGGGAACGAGACATAACGGAGAGGCATGCCCTCGCACACTGCTCCCCAGCCGCGAGTCGATGCGTCCGTCGTGACCACAACGCGTGACGTCACCAAGCCCAGGGGAACCCCCTGGCTGAAGAGATCTGGGTTGCGCCACGGCCTCAGAGCTTCGATGCAGCCGCGGGAGACCGCGATGCGCAAACGGCCCAAAGTCCACGCCGTCCAAGGGACTCGAGATTTCAACCATAATTGCAGGGGGCGCATGTGTAGTAAGCCCAGATGACATACCGCTGCAGCAGACGCCATGAGCCCCAGCAGCCTCTGAAATTCCTTCAAGTGAACAGAGATGCCCAGTCTGAAATGGCGCAGGGAAGACAATATGGCCACCGAGCGCTCCCAAGTTCCCATAACGGAGAAATATCTCCGTGATGTCTCGTGAAAGCTCGAGAGGGAACAGATTGTTTTTGGTGACAGGTGAGCTGTGTGTTGTTGGGAAAATATAGAGGTGTCTATGTACCCACATACTGCTTCGAATCAACAATTATTGTTCATTGACCATCACACGGCCTCCATCTAATAGAGATTCATCATCTTGGGGATGATGGGTAATAAGAGGGATTTCTCAATCTGTTGGACTCCTGGCATAACAAATCGATTATCCTTATGTCTCATGAATTTAGACAATGATGCCGAGATGCTCATTCTGAGTTCATTTCCATATGATGTCTGTGAATATGCCTTGTTATAAATATTCAGCAGTCATATTTAATAAATGAATAGTTCTAGTCATCAAGTCCAGGGCAACTGCCTCTCCACATGCATTCTAAACACTTTTTGGTTTGGTATATGAGTTTTAAAACATTTGAGTAAGTGAAGAGAGCAAAATATGGCACTTTAGAGGTGCTACAGCAATTTCAGATCACGTTTGGGCCACCAAGTTTTGCATCAGACTATTACTGATGGCAGTTTCATTCAGGCATTCAGTGGCATTTTGTTCTTGTGAAGTACAGTTCACGGCCTGTTCTTTCAGGTGTCTATATTGAAAGATGAATGAAATGGTGAAAAGAGCAAGGCCATTTTTCAGATACTCCTTCACTTGTTTAAACAGAAAGCTGTTAAGGGAAACCTGCGGTGCATCTTTGAACGAGGCACTTTTGCCTTTTTGAAGAAAATGCTGGAAAGGCTAGACTGAAGCTTAAATGGCCTTAAATGCAGGCTTTAACGTGTGTGATTTTTCTTAAGTGGAGGCAGGAAAAAAAATCAAATACAAGCTTCTTGTGTTATGGTCAGTCTCATATTTTGCAGTAGATGCTCGCATCAGGTTTATATATTATTATACACACTACTGTTCTCTTGTGGTCAACAAGGCTGCATTTATTTGATCAAAAATACAATAAAACAGTAATGCTGTGAAATATTGTTACAAGTTCAAATAATTGTTTATATGAAAATATATTTTCATATATTTTAAAATGCAATTAATTCCTGTGATGACAAACCTGAATTTTCAGCATTCATTACTGCAGTCTTCAATGTCACGTGATGCTTCATAAATCAATATGCATATTCTAATATTCTGATTGATACAAGCTTGCTGAATAAAGGTGCTTGTTTCATTCAAAAAAACAAGACAAACAAACAAACAAAGATAATATACTATACTGTATATGGTCAGAGTATATACAAAATAGTGGAGTCACTGAAATGTTGGCATCTGAAAATAAATGCAGATCCTAACAGTATAAGTCTGCCAAGTAAATCTCTATGGTATAAAAGTGTTGTTAGAGCCCTGGCTGGCAGAAGCCCAATACTATTCATTAACTCAGTCATGGTTTACTAGTACTGATTTCTGACTTGTGGGTGATTTATTTGATTTACATGAATTTGAAGTAAACTGTTTTATGTCTGGGAATTCACTAGTATGACATAAGTAACTTTTTTTAAAATTTCCCAAATTGTGTTATTTATTTATTTATTTATTTATTTATCTGCAATGAATGGCCCTGTGTTTGACATCATGAATTCTGGGAGCTTGTGCCACTGTACTGTTGTTGCAGGAAAAGTCCATATGTGTCATGCAGTGAATTAATTACTCTTATTTTCTCTCAGGCTGGTCCCATAACGGTGGAGCCATGTTTTGGGAATTGTGCTGCTGTGCAAACATTGCTGATGAGTCTTCCACAGGCATCTTCTGGAGTGCCTCCCCCCGGCCAGTGTGGTGAGAACTCACAATTCAACATTCACTTAACATTTTAGCTCCACGTGCAATATTAACATACAGTTCTATATTTGTTTTTATTTATTTATATATTTACATACTTATTTTTCACTAGCAAAAATCCTTGAAACACAGTTTATTAAAAAAATGCATTGGAAGGGAATCAAACCTAGGCCAAGGAATGTGGATTGAGTTTCAGCTTAAGGTGCAGTTACATAGATACATATACATAGATTTATAGCAAAAATCCCTGAAGCACAGTTGAAAGAAAACAGCATTTGCATTGGCCGGGAATCGAACCCGGGCCTCCACGTGGCAGGCAAGAATTCTACCACTGAACCACCAATGCATATGAATGAGGAATGTGGGCGGGGTTTGACTTTTAAAGGAACCTTTAACCCTTAAACAGGCAACGTGTACTACAGGATACATGTTCTTTGCCGTTTGTATGTGGCTTAGTTCAAGTTTTTCCATGGTGCGGGACATATCTTCAAACATTGCCTTAAGATGGTGAAAAAGTTGTGTATTGTTCATGCTGTTATTAAGCACATTTTCATATCCCATGAGGTCTTTACAAAATTGATGTAAGACAAATGTATAGCCACATTATTGACAATCTATAAATGTTAAGTTTAAAAAGTGAGTATATGTTAAACTGACATGTTATACTGATGTTAGTATGTTTAGATGACTGTCTTATTTTTAACAAGTGTATCTCCAAACCAAATCACACCAAATCAGCTAAAAGTCTTCAGGTATACTTAAAAATTACATGCAGGTGTGTTTGATTAGGATAGGTAATATTGGTTTAATTATAAATAGTCTTTTATTTTTTAATACCTTCAAAGGTCAGCATATCCTGTCAGATACAACTCATACATTTACATTTAATCATTTAGCAGACACTTTTATCCAAAGAGACTTACAAATGAGAACAATAGAAGCAATCAGACCAACGAGAGAACAACAGTATACAAGTGCTATGACAAGTCTCAGTTAGTCTAGCACAGCACACGTTGCTAGGTTTTTTTTATTTTTTTATTTTATTATTAAATAATAGAATGGAATAGAACAGAATAGAATAGGTAAGTGCTAGTATTAGTTGGTCAGGTGCTGGCGAAAAAGATGTGTCTTTAGATGTTTTTTGAAAATGGCTAAAGACTCAGCTGTTCGAATTGAGATCGGGAGGTCATTCCACCAGCCGGGCACAGTCCAGGAAAATGTCCGTGAGAGTGATTTTGTGTCTCTTTGGGATGGCACCACAAGGCCATCACTTGCAGAACGCAAGCTTCTGGAGGGGGCATAAGTTTGAACTAGCGAGTTTAGGTATATTGGTGCAGCACCAGTGGTGGTCTTGTAGGCAAGCATCAGTACCTTGAATTTGATGCGAGCGGCTACTGGTAGCCAGTGTAACCTGATGAGGAGAGGAGTAACGTGAGCTTTTTTTGGCTCATTGAAGACCACTCTCGCTGCTGCATTCTGGATCAGTTGCAGAGGCTTGATAGTACATGCGGGAAGGCCCGCCAAGAGAGCATTACAATAGTCCAGTCTGGAGAGAACAAGAGCTTGGACAAGAAGTTCTGTGGCTTGCTCTGACAGGAAGGGTCTAATCTTCCTAATG
>NW_015650027.1:269083-278190 GCF_001515625.1 Sinocyclocheilus rhinocerous | reverse complement strand
TTCCTCTCTGCAGCCCTGAGTTTAGAGCGATGTTCACGGAGAACATCGGACAGCCAGGGGGCAGAGGGGGTAGTGCGTGCTGGTCTGGATGAAAGTGGGCAAAAGTTGTCTAACCAAGATGTTAGAGTGGAGCAGAGTGTCAGCAGCACTGTTTGTGTCCAGTGCTGAAAACTGAGAGAGTGAAGGAAGTGAGGATGAAACCATAGAGGATAGGCGAGAGGGAGAGAGTGAGCGTAGGTTACGTCGAAAGGTGACCTGCAGAGGAGTGTGTGCTGTGTCAGGAGTTAGTGTGAGGTTAGAAGTGATGAGGAAGTGGTCTGAGGTGTGCAGTGGAGTAAGTAAAGTGTTGTGGAGCAATAGGTGGAGTAAGTAAAGTGTTGTCAGTGGAGCAATAGCGTGTGTAGATGAGGTCCAGTTGTTTACCTGATTTGTGAGTAGCCGTAGTAGACACTCACTTGAGATCAAATGAGGCGAGCAGAGTGTTGAAGGTCGCACAGGTAGAGTCGATGGTCTTTACACTCGTCGGTCTTCACACGAGGAGTGAAGGAGGGCTGCCGCGGTGAACTAACCAATTTTATACTTGCCTGAAGTCAGCTGGCCACACCTTACTATTTAGAAACTGGAAAGTCCTGCGATACGCACGAGAACAAACGCGACTTGAGCACATATTTACCACGGTAAAACACAGTAAGTGAAACAATGTTTCCTAGCAACGACAACCGCGCTGAAACCTAATGAGAAAACAAGACAAAACACTTACAAACTGCTGTCCTCTTCTGCTGCTCGACTGCTTCTTCTAACAAGTGCTTCCAAACAGGTAAATAAGTACCTTTACTGGCTTTGGCCATGCCTTACTATTTAGCAAACCGAAACTGGAAAGTCCCGCAATACGCACGAGAACAAACGCGACTTGAGCACGTATTTACCAAGGTAAAACACAGTAAGTAAAACAATGTTTCCTAGCAACGACAACCGCGCTGAAATCTAATGAGAAAACAAGACAAAACACTTACAAACTGCTTAAAATGTCATAAAATGTAAAATATATAAAATATATCAAAAATTCTTTTGGATAGGTTTTACTTAAGTCCAGACGATATTAAAAAAAAGTCCAGATGATATAAAAAGTGACATGAAATGATTTTAACCATTTTCCATTTTTGGCAATTTAAAGGTAAAGTTCACCCAAAAATTTAAAATTCTGTCATAATTTACTCACCCTTAAGTTGTTCCAAACATGCATGATTTTCTTTCTTCTGTTGAGCACAAAATAAGATCCTTAGAAGAATGTTGGTAACCAAACAGTTGCTGGTAGCCATTGACTTCCATAGTATGGGGGAAAAAATATGTTTAGTTACCGACATTCTTCAAAATATTTTTTGTGTTGTGAAACAATCTCTAAAATCTTTAGAGATTTTAAATTATAAATTATAAAAAATTATATTTTATAATTATTATTATTTTTTAGTTTAGATTAACTCTTTTTATTGGTTTTATTTGATCAGAGAGATACAAAAACAATTACAACAACTGTTTCGACCTATAATTATTATTATGTTTTAATTCAATTAAAAAAGTAAATAAATTAAAATAATAAGTAATAGTAAGCATTAATTACAGGATGCTCTGTGCAACCAGATGGTGTAGTTATGACATCTACCAGCAGGGACTAATTAGGCTAACCAGCCAAACACTGACCCTTTGGTCTCTGGCTGTCTACATCTCATATTGTTCTCATCCTGTCTCACATGCATACCCTTCCTCATCCTTTCTCTTTTTCATTCTCTCATTTAATTGTAATTTTTTTCATTTTTACCCAGTTTCTTTGTCTCTGTGGTGTGGCTGTGTTCATCATGTAACCGTGATGAATGAGCTGAAAAATGAGCTGCTGTAAATGGTACTGCAGCAGGAAGTAGCGGTTCAGAGATGTAACACTTGCGGCACTCTGCAAGCCAGCAACATCTTCTGACTGCAATATGACACTGACACCACTGCACCTCATTGAAAGACAGAAAGATAAGGAATGGGAGGGGTGGGAAAAAAGGAGAGAGAGAGGAATAAATGATTAAAGATGAGGTGAAAACTAGAGATAAAATGCATGTTGGGAGTCCAATAGTGCTGACTGATCAGAGGAATAAATCTGACAGGGATAATGTTATCCCCGAGGAAAATCAAATCCAAATACTCTAAAAGACTCAGTAAATGTACGCCTTTATCTCTTAAGCCAGCCCCCTTATTCCAGCACGCTAACTGTGCGGTCTGTGAGGGCCTAATACCTGCTCTTTGATTTAATGAACACTGGCACATGTGAATCTGTAGGCTCCTGCGCCGCTGCTGCTCTTGATAAAGACTGAAAAGCCGTATTTGGCCTGATACTCTGACGCTGAAGGCATATGACAGATTTTTGAAGATGGTTTGGTTGAGATGCAGGATGCCTTTGTGTTTTACAGACACATATAGCAAGGGTGAATCATAAAATATGCAGCAACATTTCACCTTGAATTACACTAAAATTTAGAGCGATTCGGCCTGCAGCATGTGGTAATGCCACTCATAGATAATGGAGAACGTGTAAACAAGCCTTAAATCAAAAGAATGTTTATGTTCAATATTTTATCAGTGTTAAGGCAGAATTGTAGTTGCCTGAAGGTCTACTGAAGTGTTATTTTCTTAAAGAGGAAGTGTGTCATTGCTGCACCACTAGCGACGCCAAACAGAATTTAAAAAATAAAAAATTATTGATGAAAACAATGATTGAAAAAGTTCTCCAAGTTTCAAACAGTCCCATCTGTGCCAACTGTCTGCATATAGCCCAAACTTAGTAACCACACACGTCATCTGTGCCTGAATTTGCTACGCTAATTTATGGGTCTTCAAAGCTGGACCGTTGCATTCAGGAACTACTCAGAGAAGATTGAAAATGGCAATAAAAACATCAGAGATAAAATGACAACAGTGTTTGAGTTTGGACGGTAGGTGGGGGAAAAAAGTGTAGGCTTCAGATAGCAATTCCATTTGGTGCTGCTAGTGGTGCAGAAATTATGTACTTCACCTTTAACATAAAGAAGGGCTGTCAAGAAGTTAGGTGATTGTTTATGCACTAGATCCTGTTGTAGGTCACTAGATACTTTAATAGTGGTTCAATTTAAAATCAATGTTTGGATATTTAACATCAATTATATATTATAGATGTGTATAATCCATCTTACTGGCAATTCAATGCCTCTCAAGTGTGATATTTCTTAAAAGTTGCGGTGATGGGTAAAGTAAGAAGAGATGTCAATATAGAAGACATTTGGTGTGAATAGTTGTCTTAGCTTATTCTTTTGCTTTCATCTGAAAAGCACTCAAGGAGAGGACAGGGAAGGGTCATGCTAGATCAAATCTGAACTGTGGAGCACAAACAATTTGTCTCTGAAGAACAATCCATATACAAAAAGCCAGCTACATATATATTTGTAGCATTGCCTTCATGCTCTTGAAAGTTGACACTGTATGAATGTAAATTACATGCTGTCTTTTTTATATTTTAAGGTATTTAGATCAATAAATTGTGCTTTACGATGAATTAAAGTCTTTTTATGCATAGTTCTTCTGTTTTGCTGTGTAACGACATTACATGCAGGGTAGGGATTGGCAAAATGTATTCATTTGTTCCTCAAGATTCTGTCTTACTCTTTTATTTCTCCAGAACAGTCCAGCAGTAGTGTGGCATCTTGAGTTTGTCCTTTGATGTTTCTGTTCCTCTGTATGTTGTTTAGAGAACCTGCTTTTGGTTGCTTCTCTTGCTTAAAAATGATTCTGATGGCAATATTTAGGCTTTTTAGTAATCTAAAAAAGTAGACGTTCAAGTTTGAGAAGCTATAAAGAGAAAAGAGACTATAACAAAATGTCTTTGTTTTTTTCTCATTCATCTCAGTCTTTTCCTCAACAAGGGCAATATTTCAGACAGCAGGTACTTGCTGTGACTTCTCAGTGTACTTGCGCGGTTTATAAACCAGACGGTCGTGTGGAGGTCATACTGCTCTTGAGCCATGAGTGATATCACTTCCTGTCTTTTCATCCTTTGCACTGTCAGCATCTTCTCACAACTCGCTTTGGGTCTTTAATTCACCTTTTAATGCAAACTCAATTCAAAATTATGGATTGCAGTCAAAATGAAAGCCTATTCGCAACCCATGTTATGTCTGTTATGAGACATATTTTTAAAGTGAAACTTGATGTTGTCTTGCAGAAATTGATTTTACTGTACCAGAATGGAGCCTGATAGAGTGTGAGTTTGCAGAAACAGTACTTAAATAACTGTTTGGATGCTGCTTAAAATTAGTTACAGCATTCAAACATTTGGGGTCAGAGAAAGATTTTTTTTAAATAAATAATACTTTTATTAATAAAGGACGCATTCAATTGATCAAAAGTGGTAGTAAAATGTTCTATTCATCAAAGAATTCTAAAAAAAAAAACTAAAAAAAAACGTATGACAATATTTAGAAAAATATTAAGCAGCACAACTGTTGTCAGCATTGATAATAAGAAATGTTTCTTGCCCAGGAAATCAGCATATTAGTAACTGCTGAAAATTAAGCTTTGCCGTCATAGAAATAAATGAATACATTTGTAAAATATATTAAAAAGGAAAACAGTTATTTTAAATTTCAATAATATTTCACAAAATATAACTTTTTTTAATGTATTTTGATCAAATAAACACAGCTTTGGTAATCATAAGAGACTTCTTTCAAAACCATTAAAAAATTCTAAAAAAAAAATGTAAAATGTAAATGTAAAAGATGTTTCAGAAGAGTAGCTGTTATATTTGGATTTAAGATTTCAAAGATGATTTTTAGTTTTGAAATAACAGACTAATGAATCGTTCAATCAAAATTGATTCAGCTGATTTAGTGAAAAGCACATTATTATGCTGCATTTGTTGCATTATTTGATGTCATATCTTGTTCAATCACATGCTTATCATGTATGACCTACCTGTAACTGCTGTTTCCCTACTGCAGTATAAACTGAACCCTCACAAGCACACACACTTCCACACTTACACAGGTGAACGTAGCAAGTCTCACACTGAGAGTCAGGTGGAAACAGCAGAGCAGAACATCTGTTGGTAAGATAACAGATTGATTCTCCTGCCAGTACAACCATAGCTCTCAGACAACATATCAGCAGAGTACTTGCAAAACACAATCCCACTATTCATCCCTCTCATCTGCTTATTCAGATGAAGAGGTACACCGCCAGTGACTGGGACAGTCAAGGAGGGTGTAAAGTGAACAGGTAGCAGTAATAAACAAGTGAAGTCATTCCAATCACTCCACATTTCATTTTTACAGCTAGCATTTCTGTCAAATATAGATCTTCTGTGTAAGTAAGGAACATTAAAGTACAATAAGTACGGGAAAATACAGAGTCATCTGGTCATTATTGCAAAATAAGCCTCGACAGGGTGATCAAGTCCCTGATGTGAAACCCCCTGAAAGGATTTATTTTGTGGTAATGACCGGCTGACTGTACATTATTGCATTTCAACAGCTACTTGTCAAATAAATACACGTACATGAACAAGGCTTTACTTTGCTTAGTTCTGGTTGACAAAAATGATATTAGTTAATATTTTTCGGTTAATTTTGCGACCTTTAAGGTCCTTGCACACTGAGTCTTAAATGTTCATATGCGTTTTTTCGTATTCCTCATTCTTTCCTATCAAAATGCTTGCTACGGATGCGAAAACGCAGAAAATCTAACCTAATCCGGATTTTTTTATGACAGACAAAAGTTTCGGAGGCAGTGTGTAAATGTTATTGACACAACGTGAGGTCGTATTTATTTTTTAACGTGCGAAAATTTCGTACTCAGTGTGCAATGACCTTTAAAGGGATAGTTCACAGGGGTAATTACATTGCTGTCTATGGGAGGGTCAGAGAGCTCTCAGAATTCATCAAAAATATCTTAATTTGTGTTCCGAAGATGAACGGAGGTCTTTTACAGGTTTAGAACGACATGAGGGTGAGTAATTAATGACAGAATTTTCATTTTGGGTGAACTAACCCTTTAACCCTGTCAATCAGGATATAGGTTGATGATCATGACATTGGCTGATGGTGTTATAGAGTATCCTCCCAGTATGTTTTTTCCGTGTTTTTTTACGAGAAAGCCTGCAATGTCTCTATATTGCCTGTTTACCCTTTTAAAATGTCCATTTAGTGCATTTAAAGCGCAGTCAGCACTGTAGGGAAGTCGCATCGGGAGTGAATGAGAGTGCAGTCTTTTGATAGTTTTATAAGTGAGCAACAAAGCCAAATTGATTTTATTCTGACCTGCTTTATCTGCAACTACAATCTGTCGTGGCAGACTGACTTATTTATAACCCTTTCAAGCAAATGCCTTTCAGGGTTCTTTAAAAATATTCCTCTTCGTGGAATCATAATGCTTATCATTTTGTAAACAAAAATAATATTACAGGTTGTCTTGGCTTCTGTACAGCACGTACCATAAGTATGGCCAGATTGAGATACTATCGTTCAAAATGGTAACTGTTTCTAGGTATATAGGTTGTCACTGACCAGCACATAGTTGATATGCTGAATTTGTATGACAAGTTAATTTTCTAAAAACTTAGAGAATGTTATTAACAAGTAGACACAGGTTACTCAAGTGGATGAGAAAGAAAAGAAATAGATATAAACCACCATTTTATTTTAAAAGGAAGCATTAAATTGACTAAAAGTGACTGAAAATAAATGTATAATGTCATAACCGATTTCAAATAAATGCTGTTCTTTTGAACTTTCTATTCACCAAAGAATCAGAGTTTCCACAAAAATATTATACAGCACAACTGTTGTCAACATTGATAACTATAATAATTATTTCTTGAGCAGAAAAATCAGCATATCAGAGTGATTTCTGAAGGATCATGTGATACTGAAGACTGGCGTAATGACTGCTGAAAATTCAGATTTGCCATCACAGATTTTTTCAACTGTAATAATATTTCACAATATTACTGTTTTTGCTGTATTTTTGATCAAATAAATGCAGCCTTGGTATGCATAAGAGATTTAATTTTGAAACAACTTTTAAGTAGTAGTGTATAACAGTGAAATAAGTTTTTTAAAAAAAGCTTTTTTGAAAGCTGTTTTTAAAGTAAAGCACAGCTTCTTTAGTCTATGCAATAGTATGTAACTTGCTTTTTTCTGTTTAGTACAATAAATGACAATCACAGAGCATTCTGTTACATGATCTATATAGATTTATAGCATGCATTTAATTTGATTGATTGATTTATTTTTACTTTAACCTTTACATTTAATTCATTTACAGTGTATTGATGACTATTTCTGTTTCTTCTCGGTTGTAGCCTTAGACTACTTAAAATAATTGAAATAATAATGTGTTGAATTGATATGGAAATGTAATGTGGTCAAGACCTGGAACTATTTTATAGCCATTATAAAACAAAATCAATACCTTAATATGTCTATCAGCCAATCATAATCAAGTATTCATCAGTGCCACAGTATAAACGCATGTAAACATTTTTCAGAACTAACCAATACAAAAGACACAATGTAGGCTTCAGACACGGGTCACGACGAGGCGTTCCCCATAGCGACCCCTAGAGGACGCAGTGTCTCGTTCCCCTCAGGGAACCATGGTTACATAAGTAACCTGAGACGTTTTCCATGAAGCCTCTTTCTGAGTAAAGTTATAAGCACAAGTGTTCCGCTGGCTGCCGCTGTAAACATGTTATTAGCAATTATGTATTGTAATTAGTGGCATGACAGGTGTTCAGCTGTGCACGTTTGAGTACTCAAAAATTGCTCTCAAGGTTACAGTGCATACAAGTACACACTCCCATTTTCTCTCTTGCCTTTTTCCAGCATGTTGTTTATGAGATGTAAAGTAGCTAATTGTGCAGCTTGTTAGCAAGGGCATGTTGGCACAGACCTGTCTAATCTATTTGTTGGTGATGTTCTGTGTTTTCTCTCTCTCTCCCCACTCAAGCTTTTGTGTTGGGAGAAACACATTTGACCTTATCATGTCAGGTAACTCAGCTGTGGTCAATGTGGCCAGTCTGTGACCAACAGTGATAGCAGCACAAAGAGGAGGGTGGCCATTATATTGCCTTAACAAGATGACCCGTTGAATTCTTTTTGGAGCGATGACTGATTGAATGTATTTTTAGTCCAGTGCCTGTATATAAGATTAGTATTGACGAAGTTCAGAGGCTGTCATATGTGGATCAACTTACTATGTTGTGTATTTTCAACAGTTTCAATATGAAAAATAACTTTTATATTGATTCAATGGATTTATTGCATTTTGAAGAAAAAAAAAATGTGTCATGGATTTATTGCATTTTGGGGGAAAAAATTCAATTTTATAATAAATCTTTGAAAATCAAAATCTGGATTTTAATTAATTAATTAATTTAATTTATTATTACCTAAAGATGCTATGTGAAAGTTTGAAACAGAAAATTGTGATTTTCATCTTGCCACTTTCTTGGTAAAGAAAACACATTTTTACTCAAATTAATCAAAATGGATTTATAGCATTTTGGAACCAAACTCTTCATATATATATATATATATATATATATATATATACACACACACACAGTGGTGGCCAAAATTATTAGAACACTTGACAGATCTGAAAATATTGACCTTTTTTTGCCTCCAAAGCATGATTTCATTTCATAATGTTCATGAAACTGGTTGCCCCGAGCACAACAAATATCAGATGAAGTGAGTCGTACTGTTTTTATCCACTTTTAATTTTAATATTTGGTATGTCCTCCTTTTGCAGCAATTACAGCAGCACATTTCTCTGGCATAGTGTCAATATACTTCCTGTGAACTTCTACACTAATGTTATCCCATGTCTTCTGCAACTCAGGCCAAAGGCTTTCCTTTGAATGTACAATAGATCTGTCCAGTTTATTTTCCAACTCGCCCCAAATTTGCTCGATGGGGTTGAGGTCCGGACTTTGAGGTGGCCAGTCCATCATTTCCAATGTTCCAGCAGATTCCTTCCGTCGCAGGTAGTTCCGGCAATAGTTTGTTTTATGGGTATTGTAATGGCCAATT
>NW_015650027.1:259610-268290 GCF_001515625.1 Sinocyclocheilus rhinocerous | reverse complement strand
TATATATATATATATTTTATCTTAAGGTCGAAGTCTACAGTAATGAAATGCACAATAACACTGTTACTCCGCGTGTAGCGTGCCAGGTTTTCACAAAAAAAACCGCCCAATTGCTGCTCAAAACTAGCCCAAAACAAGCCCAATCGCGTACGAGCATTAAATCATTGTATAGTATGACCAACACAATATTAGATAGATTAAACATAAATGTTCTTTTCTGTAAGCCAAGCCTATATGTTACGATGAAATTAGGTGATGCATGAATTGATATGAATGACACTTTTATTTAACAACTACAATCACAGCATATTGACTGATTTGATTCCTCTGAAGACTGCTTAGATGTGTTCGACTTGAAGCAGCGCTGCACATCGGTGTGTGTCATCAAAGTACTGCGAGAGCTATAAGAGAGTGGACGTCGCCGTAATTTGATGTGATACACCGATCGATCTTCAAGTCGAACACACCTCTTTACTCTTGCGTGTCACGTGACAATGTAATCACAGCCTCTGCTGTTGAAAAATCGCATATTTTCATATTGCGATATTATCGCAAATGCAATTAATTGTTCAGCCCTCATTGTAATGGGCCAATATACAGTATGTAAGCAATAAGGTACGAGGGGCCGTGCTGTATTGTGAATAAGTCACGGCTGAAGTGTATTGTTAGGCACGACGCAAAGCGATGGGGGGAAGTGCGTGGTCTCAAAATTAAAGATAAAAGATGGAACATAATGCCAGCAGGGGTCACTCATACTTCATTAAATAAATTATTTGTTAAATTAATTAGTTAATTTTGCTGAAATACATAATACATGGAACAGTTTTAATGCTATATTATTGATTGTTTATGTTGTTAAGGGTGGTTGCTAAGTGATACACAGAACTGTTGGGTGAAGCGGGCATAGCCGTGCTGTATTGTGAATAAAACACAGCTACTGACCAATCAGAATTGAGGACTGGATCTCACTGTTTTATAAATATACATCACTATGATCTGTCATATGACAATAGCTACTTAAATAGCTACAGAAAAAAAGTATGAAACAACATAAGGGTGAATAAATAATGACATAATTGTCATTTTTGAGTGAACTATCCATTTAATTGCTCTGGGCCTCCGAGCAGATGGTTTAAAACCTCTTTGGTCAGCAGAAAACTGAAAGGCGAGATCTGAAGGTCTGCTAATGTGGAAAGTGATATCAGCTGTATGCAAGATTTATCGTAGAATTGAGCAGCGAATATAATTATAAAATATGCCACTTATAGCTCAGTCATTTCAGCTAAAGAAAAAGAAAAACTTTATCTCTTTTCTTCACTTCTAAACTTCTAAACTCCATTAGCATTCGTCACAGCGCTGATGTTTGTGTGCTAGCGCTGTTAGCCGTTGTCACCTATGCTGTCAGGCCTGTGTTGTACAATAAACACCAAGTGAGTTCATTACCCTAACCTTAATCACACGAGTAACATTGAAGTTAAATGATGTTGTTGACCCCCACCACACCAGATCTCACGTCCCACCAATGGCTGGCGAATGACGGGTGAAGTCATTATGACTCAAGGAAATAGAAAGTCAGGTTGAGAGTGTATTCCCTCTCAGAGTAACCTTGGCGTCACACTGAGGCTGGAGTGTGGCTGATTACTTGCGGAAAACACTCATCAGTTGAAAGAGTGACCTTGGTGTGGCATAATGACACTTTGTGAAGAGGCAGGTGGTGCGAAGAGACAGCTGCTCGTTCGGCTCCCGCAGAGACATTCTTCCGATTATCTCTGGAACTTGTCTCACGCGCATCGCTCACGGCAAACGCGGGCCGTGGCGGGAAGGCATTTACGCTTCACATGGATGAGACAACGGCCGTTACCAATAATGGAGGTGCTATAAAGGGTTCATTTACAGTGATGCATGCCTCAGGTCAACAAAGTCTTTCTGATTACCTTTAATGGAGTTCTCGGATTCGCACATCCTGTCTCAAAGTGCAGGATTCATCAGGGTTAATCATGCAAGCAGTTCACCTGCCAAAGATCACAATAATGAGTTTGATTTTCCATTAGTTGAGAGCACTTTAGCCTTCTCCTCATGCGCACCTGATTTGATTCACCCTCGCAATTAATTCACTTGAGACGGACAGCTCTCCTCGGTGGAAAACATTTTGTTCCTTAGATGATGTTGTCCTATTGTTATGTAGAGTGTGTGCTGTAAACAAATGCAGTTCATTCAAATACTGGGTCAAGAAGGTGAATTTGAACTGATATTTTGAAAAGGTAATTGAAAGAAATTACACCAACAATCATGCTTTGGTGGAATAGTGTCAAAAATATTAGGTCCATCCATGCAAAGTTGTATATTTATTAGGGCTGGGCAAGTTAATGCGTTATTATTGCGTTAACACATTAATTGATTAATGCCGACAATTATTTTATCGCGTGTTAACGCAGTTTTTTATTATTATGAAAGTCCGTTGCTCACTGGCTCTGAATACACATATAGACAAACCATGGGTCACAGGAGGGGTGGGATGTTGTTCAGTACTGGCTTGGGATGGGCGTCATCACGCGTCTCAACCAATGAGAGCATTTGGGGTGGGCCTTAGTCTGCAGCAGCGCTCACATGAAGCGCTCACGACTTCATAAGTGGGAAATAGGAAGTTTCCGCAGAATCTGCATGATCACACACCGGCGTGCCGCTACCGTCTATATCTGTATGTTTTTTTTTTTTTGTATGGTCCTGTTATTGTCACTGTATGTCTGAGCCTCGTCACAAGCATTTCAATGCCCAGTTTTCCCCAGTGTTAACTATGCAAATGATAAATAAATGCCTCTTGACTCTTGACTCTTGAAGGCAGCAGAGAAGCGCTCTCGCTCAGCACAGTGGAGTGCATCGTTTTGTTAACTTTGTGGTTTATTATTTTGAGTCGTTTGGGACGTGGTAACACACACGGCCCTCCCACAATATATTGCTTTACAGCTCTATCACTTTTGCCACTCAGAAATGTTTACGCAATCATGCTGCACGTATCAGAAGTTCCGCGCACCGCTCACACTGCATGCGTACCGCACCCAAGCCCAAGTGAACCACGCTCTGGCCCACCTCTTCCAACCGAGCCAGGGCCAGCTAAACGAACCAAGCCCGAGTGTGGCACAGAGCAATCACACTAGTCAAACGAACCAAGCTTTGGGGGTCAAACGGGCTCGGGCACGGTTAAGATTGCCTAGTGTGAGTACACCCTTATTTTCCCGCATCCCACACGAGTCTCTACCCGTCCGCACCTGCACTTGCTCATCAAGTGTTGTCCCATGCTGCACTCTGCTGCGTTAGGTCCCGCGATAGTGCAGGTCTCTACTCGGAAGATGCCTGTTATACTGTTATGATCGTGGTGCTGGACTCTGAGCATAACTTGTTTTTCTATAACAAACTATAAAATATTTTCTATAAAAACATTCATGCCCTGGCAGTGGCAAATAGCTGTTAACTCGTTCCACGCCATTGACGAGTTATCTCGTCTTTTAGAAGAAAACGCTTCCGCGCCAAAGACGAGTTTTTACGGCTTTTCGTGTTTTCACTGTTATACACTTGGGGGCGCTATTACACATTTTCTGAACGAGTACAAAACCTCACGAACAAAAACACACATGAATAGGACGGAGAAACGAGCGATCTCTTATGTAAACAAATGCATATGAAAAATAATGCGATCATCAGCAATAGACAGCATATAAATGACAACTGCATAATGTTACGGAGTAAAATGTTGATCCAAGAAGTAGTATATGTCTGTGCAAGCTTTGGAGGTGTTGATGGAAGCGATTTACTGGATTTATGCTTTGATAATCATACTGAATATTATCCAGACATAGTTTTTGATAAAAATTAGATTTTCTCACCTTTTTGCTCAAAATTATGCATTTTTATGAAACCTACCTATATTCAAGTGTTGATAAAAAAATAATGCTTTAAAGCTAGACTAAAACTGATTTTTTTTTTTGTTTAAAAGTAGAGGCTCTGATCTTTATTTTGGTGTATTGCATATTCAAATATTCATACAGCAAAATATACTGGAGGCCATCAAATTTGAGTGAAAATCATCAAAATCGCTGGCGGTGGCTGGCAACTTTTTTCGTGAGTTAATCGCGATTAAAAATGTAATCGTTGCCCAGCACTAATATTTATATGTTGTTTGTTTATTTAATTCTGGCTGCAATATAACAAAGAGTGAAAAATTTAAGGGGGTCTGAATACTTTCCGTACCCACTGTATATTATTTATTATATATTTTTTATTAATTCATTCATTTTTTATTTAGTTAGTTATTTAATTTTACTTATTTTTTTCAATTCTTTTTTTTTTTTCTCCAGCAAGCTTTATTCAGTCACAACTCTAATTCTTACCACAGATCGCATCTGAAAGTTATTAGCTCTCATTTATGCTTTGTAAATGCGTTCAGGAATTAAGCTTTAAACTCATCAGGGTGACCAGTATTCAATAATAGACTTGCAAGGAATCTCTGATGTGTAAAACATCAACACATGCTGTCCAAATTACACACGAGCTCAAAGAGCCTCCACTCCTTCTCAGAGCTGCTTCTTCTGAATACATATTGAATGATGAATGTGGCCTGTAGCATTACGAGTCTGATCAAACTATATCAGATACACCACGTTGTTCCCTCATTTCAGGATTACAAAGGTAAACAATGAGCTTTCAGACTTTGCTCTTAGATCTGACATGTGCAGACAGAAAAACATCCCTGCTCCAATACTGATAATCTTATAATCTTATCCCAGTAATAAACATTGGCACTTTTGTCTTTAAAACATTTATTTTTGCTCGTTTTCAGATGTATTTTAGCATAGATTTATATGATTTGTTTGATTTCCAACCAAGCTGTAATGCTGAATGCAATGTTTTCTAAAAAGTGCGTACAGTTGTAAAAACAAAAAAACAAATAGCAATGTGAACTGCACTGATGGTTGTAAGATGAGCTTGAACTGCTGTGATATTGACAGACACTGAGGTTTGTTTGTTAAGTGTCGGTGTGCTCCTATCAGGAGGCTGCGCCTCACCTGCTGCACTTCTGAGTCCTCTTCTTTGAAGCTCACTTCCTTCCCTTACTCTCATCTCTTCCTTCTCCCCACAGGCATTACCATAGCCAGTGCTCTTATTGATACGTCTCAGCAGAGGGCCGGCGACTTCAAAGACAAGTGCTTGAGTCTAAAGAGCCGTAAACAGCAGCACACGGTGCACCAGGGAACCTGCGTTTGAACCAGCCGACTGACCTCACTGGACACACTGATTCTCAGCTTTTTTTCTCCTTCTCTCTCGTTCTCTACCACTACAAGGAGATGGTGTTGATGAGCGTGGAGCTCTTGAAGTGTAAATGTCAAAGGAGGGTCGAGACGTTAGTAGTCCGTGTGTGGCTCCTCCTGAATTGCACGCTCCATAGTGGAGCTCGTATTCCCTCAGTATTGCTTGAACCTCTGTGGAGGACATCTGCATTTTGATTGCACCCACTGGGTTTCTGTTTGCAACAGCTGTTTCTCTAAAAGGGAGGAAGTGTGTAGATGAAACTCACTCGGACCCAAAATAGTAACAAGTTTCAGGCCAGAATTAATCATCTGATCACGCATGTAGAGGCATTCAGAATAAACCTGCTTCTACTTTCAGGGTTTTGTCTTGTTATTTAGTGAAGTGTCTGTTGATGACTCTTTAATAGACTAATTATCATTAGCCGAGGACTGTATTTGGTTCATACTGTATGGTGTTTTGTAATGGTCTTGGTCTGTGGAAAGTTTTATTTTAGAGATTAGATTGGATGTGTCTTGCAAATCTGACATTTGTGTCTCCTAGTGGCCATACACAAACTCACGCACTTGACCACATGAAAGGAGTTTTTGGCTTTTTGTCCGTAAATTTTAGATTTGAGGTTGTCTAGATGCTACACTGAAAAGATTTTGCTATAGGTTTAAATGTCACACAATTAGAAAGAGCAACAAGTAACATTGAATTAAACATGTTTTTTTTTAAGTAGAAAGACTGTAAATATATACTTCAATAATCTTTATTTAATTTATAACTTTGAAAAATATTTTTTTTTTATGCTAGCTAAAATTCACTTTTTTAGCAGATATACTCTACCATTCTAGTTTGGAGTCAGTAAGATTTTTTTCTTTAATATAAATGTTTTAATTAGCAAGGATGCATTAAATTGATCAAAGGTGACAAAACATTGTAATTTAATTCCACCGTATTTCAAATACATGCTTTTAATTTAAACTTTCTATTCATCTATCTTGGGGGGGAAAAAAAGTTATCAGAGTTTCTACAAAAATATTAAACAGTACAACTGTTTCAACATCGATAATAAGCACCAAATATTAGAATGATTTCTGAAGGATCATGTGAAACTGAAGACTTGAGTAATGGCTGCTGAAAATTCAGCTTTGACATCACAGGATTAAAATACATTTTAAAATACATTCAAATGCAGCCTTAGTGAGCATAACAAACGTTTTTTAAAACTTTTGAATGGTAGTGTACATATTTAAATTGTCTCCATCCTGAGAACACAAAGTATTGTTTTTTTTTTTGTCGTCTAATCAAAGTGAAAGTATTCCTCATGCTCAAGCACAGGGGGTTTTGGTAGTGCTATAGAGAGAGCATTTATAGGCTTACTACAAATGGCTTACGTGTGTACGTGACATAAAAGAAAGTATATTAATCATCAAATCACAAAGTTTTTCAGCATCATATGATTGGCTACAGATTTACCTTATGAAACTTTAGCTGCCATAAACTAGCACTGCATTTATCAGACAGAGTGGTTGTAATGAAAACAGCCTATGATCAACAGATGTGTGTCAGCAGAGAGTTAGCCAAGTTAACCACAGCTGAAATGTACCTAAAATATTAGTGTTCTGTGGGCAAAATCATTGGTTTGTATTTTCAATGTCTAGTGTTCACAAAATCGTCAGACTTCAATTGCCATTAGTACATACAGTATGTCCATGTCTTAACTCAGTGTTGTTTAACATGTTAATAAAGCCAAGAAACATGCCTGTATTTGTATATCTAATTGTGTATTGTCATGATGTTTTGGTTTGATTGCTTCAGATAGTCAAGACATGTAAAAACTATAATTTCATGTCTTATTATGAAAATACATCAAGTTTATTAAACTAAGTAGGCTCAATACGTCATACATTTCCTGCATAAAATTGTGTTATTGTATTTCTCTATTATGTTTTCACAACCAAAATGTGTTGCACTTAAGCCCTTTATTATATTGTCTGGTCATGTTTGTCTAAAATGACTTTTACTACATCAGCCTAAACTTAGTTCACCCCAAAATTATATTTCTGTCATGTCATTCCAAACCTATATGACTTTATTTCTTCTGTGGAACATTTAATAATAATAATATACTGGGTTTTTTTTTCCATTGCGGTGTTGATTCAAATTTGAAAATTGAACGTGTAATCTCTTGAACGTGTATATAAATGACTCCCGCTCAACTTAAATCTAACAAATGTATCACTGACTGGGTTGTTGGTTCATTTGCACTGTTACACAGGCTATACAGGTACAGTGTTATACTGCAATGCATAAACAATATCATTGTGTTGTCTCTTATGTCTCAAAGGCATTTGTTTTTGTTTATTTATTCTCATTTGCATAGTTGAGTCATAACCTTTGAAAATTGTATAAATGTTGATGAGTTTTCTGGTGTTGCAGCATTATGTAATAATTTACATGATACAAAATCAACTTTAAACAAATGAAGAGCAGCCAAAGAAAGTTTGTTCATGTTTATGCAGAAATAAACATTTTGATAAATCTGTGTGCTTTCTTTTTCTTTTTGAAACCGCTCTCTGAAGGAGTCACGTAAGTTTTATGCAGCGTCGAAAGTGAAGATCTGTATCATGAGATGCAGTGACTGGGTCTTACAGGACAAATCATGTGGGTTGAATGGCATTTTCCAAGAACAAGGAACAAAGTAAGGCCGGAAAAATAAATTTTGTTGTGTTTAAAACTAGCTGCTTTCATGCTCAGTTTACTGATGAATCATCTTATTAAATCTGTCCATACCATCTATTTATTTGACTCACCAAGTCATTTAAAATACGCTACCAAAACCCACATGGATATGGAAAGCTGTTCAAATATTATCTACACAAACACACAATGGTTTAAAGTACTGGATGCTATATTATTATTTTATTTTATTTTTTCATTTTAAAAAAGGAAATCACATATGTTTGTAATTAAATGCTGTTGCCACAGATGTTAAACAGAACAGAGTATGTAGATTCATACATGAGAGATTTAAATTACTTTTTTTTTCAGTGAGTTTGCAGTACGATTGTAGACAGCTGTTTAAATGTTCTACTTGCTGAAGCTGTTATTATATATATATATATATATATATACATACATTGGTGGCCAAAATGATCTTTTACTGTAGTGTGTCAGTAGGAAATATCAGTTTACATTTCCAAACATTCATTTTGCCATTAATTGTAATAATCCAGTGAGATTTTTGTTTGCACAAGGAGTCTGACAACAGCCAGTGCTGCACACAGAGATCTGATCTCACCATCATCAGTCTGTCTGGAATGACATGAAGAAACAGAACAAACTGAGATAGACTAAATCCAGAAGAACTGTGGCAACGTCTCCAAGACGC
>NW_015650027.1:247269-259466 GCF_001515625.1 Sinocyclocheilus rhinocerous | reverse complement strand
CAACTCACTCATATTATTAAACAGAGTAAATTACAATGCTTTTTTTATTTCATTATTGAAATTCCAGTGGTCCAAGCATATGTAGAAATGCACATATGTGTTATGTGTTTGTAAAATTATATTTCTGTCCTGACACCTGAGGGATTGTATAGGCCAAAGAGAAGTCATCAATTTCCATTAAACAACTCATATTATTAAACAGAGTAAATTACAATGCTTTTTTTATTTCATTATTGAAATTCCAGTGGTCCAAGCATATGTAGAAATGCACATATGTGTTATGTGTTTGTAAAATTATATTTCTGTCCTGACAACTTTCTGAGGGATTGGCATGGTGTACATGACAGTGTTAATGTGTATTGTCTTGACTGGAATAGATCTGCTACGCTGCTGCTGTGGCAGAGGAAGTACCGAGACTTGCTATTGCCAGTACATCCACAACATGCTGCTGTGAGCATGCAAGAAATACTACTGCTGCACAAATAAATAACCCAATCACCGTATTTCAAATACATGCTTTTAATTTAAACTTTCTATTCATCTATCTTGGGGGGGAAAAAAAGTTATCAGAGTTTCTACAAAAATATTAAACAGTACAACTGTTTCAACATCGATAATAAGCACCAAATATTAGAATGATTTCTGAAGGATCATGTGAAACTGAAGACTTGAGTAATGGCTGCTGAAAATTCAGCTTTGACATCACAGGATTAAAATACATTTTAAAATACATTCAAATGCAGCCTTAGTGAGCATAACAAACGTTTTTTAAAACTTTTGAATGGTAGTGTACATATTTAAATTGTCTCCATCCTGAGAACACAAAGTATTGTTTTTTTTTTGTCGTCTAATCAAAGTGAAAGTATTCCTCATGCTCAAGCACAGGGGGTTTTGGTAGTGCTATAGAGAGAGCATTTATAGGCTTACTACAAATGGCTTACGTGTGTACGTGACATAAAAGAAAGTATATTAATCATCAAATCACAAAGTTTTTCAGCATCATATGATTGGCTACAGATTTACCTTATGAAACTTTAGCTGCCATAAACTAGCACTGCATTTATCAGACAGAGTGGTTGTAATGAAAACAGCCTATGATCAACAGATGTGTGTCAGCAGAGAGTTAGCCAAGTTAACCACAGCTGAAATGTACCTAAAATATTAGTGTTCTGTGGGCAAAATCATTGGTTTGTATTTTCAATGTCTAGTGTTCACAAAATCGTCAGACTTCAATTGCCATTAGTACATACAGTATGTCCATGTCTTAACTCAGTGTTGTTTAACATGTTAATAAAGCCAAGAAACATGCCTGTATTTGTATATCTAATTGTGTATTGTCATGATGTTTTGGTTTGATTGCTTCAGATAGTCAAGACATGTAAAAACTATAATTTCATGTCTTATTATGAAAATACATCAAGTTTATTAAACTAAGTAGGCTCAATACGTCATACATTTCCTGCATAAAATTGTGTTATTGTATTTCTCTATTATGTTTTCACAACCAAAATGTGTTGCACTTAAGCCCTTTATTATATTGTCTGGTCATGTTTGTCTAAAATGACTTTTACTACATCAGCCTAAACTTAGTTCACCCCAAAATTATATTTCTGTCATGTCATTCCAAACCTATATGACTTTATTTCTTCTGTGGAACATTTAATAATAATAATATACTGGGTTTTTTTTTCCATTGCGGTGTTGATTCAAATTTGAAAATTGAACGTGTAATCTCTTGAACGTGTATATAAATGACTCCCGCTCAACTTAAATCTAACAAATGTATCACTGACTGGGTTGTTGGTTCATTTGCACTGTTACACAGGCTATACAGGTACAGTGTTATACTGCAATGCATAAACAATATCATTGTGTTGTCTCTTATGTCTCAAAGGCATTTGTTTTTGTTTATTTATTCTCATTTGCATAGTTGAGTCATAACCTTTGAAAATTGTATAAATGTTGATGAGTTTTCTGGTGTTGCAGCATTATGTAATAATTTACATGATACAAAATCAACTTTAAACAAATGAAGAGCAGCCAAAGAAAGTTTGTTCATGTTTATGCAGAAATAAACATTTTGATAAATCTGTGTGCTTTCTTTTTCTTTTTGAAACCGCTCTCTGAAGGAGTCACGTAAGTTTTATGCAGCGTCGAAAGTGAAGATCTGTATCATGAGATGCAGTGACTGGGTCTTACAGGACAAATCATGTGGGTTGAATGGCATTTTCCAAGAACAAGGAACAAAGTAAGGCCGGAAAAATAAATTTTGTTGTGTTTAAAACTAGCTGCTTTCATGCTCAGTTTACTGATGAATCATCTTATTAAATCTGTCCATACCATCTATTTATTTGACTCACCAAGTCATTTAAAATATGCTACTAAAACCCACATGGATTTGGAAAGCTGTTCAAATATTATCTACACAAGCACGCAATGGTTTAATGCACTTATAGATTTTTCATAAAAATAAAAAAAAAGTAATTCACACGTTTGTATTAAGTGCTGGTGCCACAGGTGTTAAACGGAACAGAGTATGTAGATTCATGCATGACAGATTTAAATTACTTTTTCAGTGAGTTTGCAGTATGATTGTAGTTTAAATGTTGTACTTGCTGAAGCTGTTATTGGATCATTTGTCACTCTGGATCAAACACAGCAAGTTAAGCATCAAAGAAAACCTCCCATTTGACCTCATTGGAAGCCCTCTACTGTGCTTATTGCCAGTACATCCACAACATGCTGCTGTGAGCATGCAAGAAATACTACTGCTGCACAAATAAATAACCCAATTGTAGCATACATGAATCACCTTGTAGCAGATCTATACAGGTGGAGCTGGGGAAGGTGGAGGGTTTCTGAAGGTCACTGCAACTGCTACAGTAAGCACTAGCCAAGTATTTGAATGTTAAGCAGCAAGCTCATTGGCTGTTGATACAAAAAGAACCAATCATCTGTGCCATGTGATAATGATATCATAATGTCAGTTTGAGTTTGACCTATCGGACTGCACCATCTAGAGTTTCATGCCAGAACTTTGCATTTTTATGACTGCTGCTGTGGTTGTTCTACAAAATGGATGGTAAGGTGATTTTTAAAGTACATTTCTTAAGTTTCTAAACATTACACCAGTAGAAAACGTGTTTACGCATTAATAGGCTACACTCTGCCATTTTAAAATGAGTACATATTAATATTTGTTGGGATATAATTATAGGTTTAGGAACGTAACATGATTGACAGTTTAAGCCTTGAGTCATAAAACTACAGTACACAGTGGTTCTTAGAGAGAATATTGCTGTTATTCAAAGATCTGTTTTGTATTGATCAATTGTGTTCTATACAGAATTAAAGCAACAGGGTTAACATTTTAAGATCGCCCCTATTGACTAACATAAAGTGTAAAGATAAACTAGGGGAAAAAAAGAGTAGACCTTGTATTTCACAGAAGTATAATGATTATTATGATGATTTATGCGTGTCAAACTCATTTTCACTGAGGGCCACTTCAACATTATGGCTGCTATCAAAGGGCCTGTTGTAACTGTAAGACTGTACAAATATTACTACTCCTTAACCTATTGTTAAATAACTGTCTCTTTATTTTATTATTACTTATTTAAGTTACAAATATTGCATATGCATTTGCATTGATGTAAAAAATATATGTTATTGCTCGGTGTTATTTTAACATAAATCCTTTTAATTTATCAGGTTAAGAAATCCAAATTACTCCATAAATCAAAGTAAATAAAGACAAGTATCATCAAACACAGGGCATTACATTAACTTTGTTCAAACCTTTTTGGTACATTTATGGTACAACAAATAATTGTGAGCTTCTAAGAACGTGTGACGGATATGGCATTAAAAAAAATAAAAAATAAGCCCGGTCTCATGAAAGTGTGTATAGCATGATTTTCTGTTTCTATTTGGCATGCGATTAATGCGCAGAAATTGACTTTGGCGTGCATATGATACGCACGTGTTTGGCGTGCATATGATACACAATCAATGCTTGTAGTAGAAAAAAATAAGTGGTGGTACTCAACCCCACTCCCCCATCCAAAAATAAATAAATACAAACTAAAGTACTAAAAAAAAAAGTACTTAATTTTCATAATTTGCAATGAATGTATATAGTGCCAAAATAAATAAATTCATTAATAACTGTTTGCAATTCAATTCGCATTTATTTATGTAGCACTTTTCATGATACACTGTTGCGAAGCAGCTTCACAGAAAATGAACATTTGTAAATTACATTTAGTAGTTTACAGCACTTTTAATAAGAAAAAATTTAACACGTCAATCTGCAATACCAAATAGGAACACAGAGGGACGTCAGAAGACCACTAAATTAGCTACCTTGATCTGACTGATCCAGATTTATTAAACCACACTGACTACTGCAATCTAAAACACCTTCAGCCAGCATCCAGTATAAAACACTCGTGCTTTTAAGCCAAATAGCTTGCTGATTTTTTTTTTTTTACTGACATCTGTACGTTAGTACTATTATCTCCGCCATCTCTGATGAAATCGGCCATGTTTTTCCATTTCCGTCGGTGGGGCTCTAGCACTGAGGTCCGCACTTATTCCTTTGAGCCGTCCACGCAGTCGTCATCAATGGAAAAACCGCACACCCCTAATCCCAACCATTGCATATCATAAGCACACCAAAGGCAATTTATGCGTATAAATAGAACGCCAAATAGAAACAGAAACTTGTGGTATTGATACGCACTTTCATAATTTACGATATAAAGCTGCATAGATTTTTATTTTAAGACAGTCATATGCTCTCGCGGGCCACATAAAATGTGACCCTGGACCACAAAACCAGTCATAAGAGTCAATTTTTCTAAATTGAGATTTATACATCATCTGAAAGCTGAATAAATAAGCTTTCCATTGATGTATGGTTTGCTGGGATAGGAAATATTTGGCCGAGATACAACTATTTGAACATCTGGAATCTGAGGTTGCAAAACAATCAAAATATTGAGAAAATCGCCTTTAAAGTTGTCCAAATGAAGTTCTTAGCAATGCATATTACTAATAAAAAAATAAGTTTTAATATATTTACAGTAGGAAATTTACAAAATATCTTCATGGAACATGATCTTTACTTAATATCCTAATGATTTTTGGCATAAAATAAAAATCAATAATTTTGATCCATACAATGTATTTTTCGCTATTGCTACAAATATACCCCAGCGACTTAAGACTCAAGGCCGGAATAGGCCCTCGGGCCTTGAGTTTGACACATGTGATTTATGGAATATAGTTCATTACTTTTAAAAAAGTGATGTTACAGGGTTTAAACATAACTTGGGCACAACTTCAAGTATATGAAATGTCAACTAAAATATATAGGAAAAAATAAAAACGTAATACTTTATTTTACTTCATTTTGTTTTCACTGAAATGTGCATATTGCAAGGAGATGATGAATACAAAAGGTTGAATATTTTAAAATAAATAAATGCACAAAAATAAAATAAAGTTGCTGAATTTGTAAAATTTCCCACCGTGAGTCATGCTTGGTTTCATCTCACATGATCGTGGCATCATGAACTTGTCATTATCAACCCTCCTCTGCCTATTTAAATAGTGGTCAAGACGCCTCTCATCTAGAGATCGATGTGTAGGCCGGACTTAATCTTTACACCATTATGCTCCATTTACGTCTGGTAATTGTTGTCGTCTGATGGTGAATGATCAATCGTGGTGCAGTCAGACTACAAAGCCTGCAGTTGTTTTAGGGTCACTTGTACCCACATAGTAAGAAGAATGATTCTCCTGTTGGGCGGTCTGTTCACAGCAGCCCACATCAGTGCTGACAAAGACACTGCTCTCTGTTCACCAACCAGGCCACAATGACAATGTGCCATTATGGTAAATGGATGATTGTGTCCGGGATGAAGTCACATCAGGCAGAGTCATCAGGTTGCTAATGTGAGTCATGATGATCCGTTTGGTTTTTTAGTGTTGAATACTCAAAAAGTGTACTTAAGTACAATACTCAAGTAAATGTACTTAGTTACTGTCCGCCTCTGAGTATACTTAGTACAAAATAAATGTATTTCAAAAACATTATAGTATATTTTTTGTTCACTAGTCTACTTGTTTTATTTGTCTCAACAGCCATTTATGAGCACTCTCCATGCTCACGGCATCCCAGACACAAATATTTTTACAATTTATAAAAAATGTTTTACTGTCTGGGATTCAAAATCTCATCTGAGATTTCAGTATGGAGATAAATGTAAAGATTATAGTATTACATCACATTGTAAATACAATTAGCACTGTTTTGTTGTTTTATTTTGTCATCTGAAAACAAGTGGATAGATAGTAAGTGTCCTGAGATGTGAGCTTAGGACTACTACACATGCGCATTGGCTGGTCTAGTCTGAAAAATAAGCTTAACTCTATTTGAGAATAAGAAGCGAAATTTATGAGACAATTGTTGTGAGATTTCATTGATTTCAAATAAGTAATTTTAAGTGCCCCTATTATGGATTTTTGAAAATTACCTTTCATGCAGTGTGTAACACAGCTCTAAGTGAATGAAAACATCCTGCAAAGTTTTAAAGTCCCCATGAAGTCAAAATGTAAGTTTTTTTTTAGTGTTAGTATCAATATTTTAGTCTTAAGGTTATCTATAAGCAAAGTCCCTTTAAGGCAGCTGTCCGAGAGAAATGACTTGCCTTAAAGGGACATCGGTTGCACTCTATGAACTTAAAGTGGTTTTCATGCGTGTTAAATAAAATAGGAAGACAGAGGGAAATGAAGAGGCCAAAAGTGGTACATCGGTAAAACATCGGTAAAGCTTTTTATCTCAGAAGGAAGCAGAACGCTTCAAAGAGGTAGAAAACTGGTGTCAAGCTTTTGATTGACAGGTAAAATACCATGCCATGCCATGCCAAAGCAGCAGCTGTTGTTGAAAAAGGGGCATGTCTAAATCAGTGGTTTAAGCTGGCGCACATTCTAGAATGGATTCCATCTTTTACAGACCTTTTAAAGTGAATGTTTACATATCAAAAGTTTCACTTTAGTCTTTTAGGATCTTCAGCAAAATATTTCCAAACTCTTCTGGTAGATTGCTGAGACCTGCGCACTTAAATACACTCTCAACCATATCAGTCCACTCTAAACAAACAACACACCGCATATCAAAGTAAAGCAGCAATCTTCTGCATACATATTGTCCCTCGCTTTTCGAGACACCAACTTTGCCTCAAGACACTGATCAGACTTGCATGAGGTAGGTGTTCATTATTGGACTGTTATGGATGCGGTGTTGGGGGCTGCCATGTTAAAGATAGCTGTTCTACCCTGCCAATGTTTGTTAGGGTCCCACATGCCTGAGGCTCCTGAGCCTGACCCCTGACGCCACACAACATGAGCCAATATGAGCCATGCTGCCTGCTCTCTGCATGCTAATGTAATAGTATTATTCCATACTTATTACAGCCCCTAAAGCTGTGCACATAGAAGGACTTTGTAAATATCTGTTTTGTGCACGTCTGTGAGGGGTCACATCCGTTCATTAGATGGATATTTCAGGTGCTTAATTTTCATATATTTCACTATTATCCGATACAATAGAAAAATCAGCTGACATTTCTTTTAAGATTCAGGATGAAACAGCTTGGAGAAAGGATCTCAAGGAAAGCAGTAATTTATAATAATACTAATTAAACAAACAGAATGTGTGATTTTAGTGCAATTGTAGTGGAAAATGTTGTCATGCTTACTAAAGACATGTAAAATCATGTGTAAGTAAAGGGGGATAATGCTTTCCGCTGAATTTGTTGCAAATATTGCAGATGAGTAAAATGAATTATGCAACAATATTTATATATGCTGTTATACAGAGTCTTACTTTGTGTTTAGTGTTAGTAGCAGTTCTGTATTACACAGAATTATGAAGCCTACTTTGTAGTGTGAAGTATGATGGCTAATGCACTTCTTAACAGTAACCTGGAGTGATTTATTACTACAAGCAATTTATTATGCATGAGTCAACATATTGTCTGTAAGCTTTGCTGGAGAACTTTGATGGTTAAATATTTTAGGCTCTCAAGGTTAAATATTTCCCTTGTCTATTCCCGAACATGGAAAGCAAAAGTAATTTACGGTTGGCAAAAGCAACTGCATTAATTTTTAAAATGGACAAGCCAAAGAGCCGGGAATTCAAAAATAGCAAGAGTGAGGGTAGAAGATCAGATGGCATAGCACACTGAAAGTGGGTAGAGGAGTCTCAGCGGGAAACCTGACATCGCACTGAGCTCCATCCGACAGTAACACCACAGGGAGCTTCACATGTTCTACTGAGCATTAGGGTGTGGTGCACTTTTCGTGAGATGAGTTATCTGTGAGGGAACCCTCAAAATCAATGTGTCAGTTTTCACATTATTTATATATATATTTCATTGATTACCACAAAATATTTTTAATAAAACCAATTATTATTTTTAGAATTAAGATATGTATGATTATTTACAGATTATTTTATTTTATTCTATTTTATTTGTTTATTTATTTTCGTTTAACATTGTGATTATGCTGTCCTGCTATGAACTGTATTTCCAGCAGTGTATATTAACTAAACAAACTAAAATTCAGCATTTGGGAGTTTCATTCCAGGCCATTAGCATCCTATTTAAATCTGAGACAGGACCCACAACCATGAAATTACTCCGAGCACAGAAACTCAGATCCCAACATCAAAGACAAATTGAGAATATTAAATTGGCAAACCCTCACAAAAAGGGAAGGAGAAAGTTAGCCATGTTTTTATTTCACTCGGCATCTCTTGAAGATTTTATAAGGATGAGACATCATCAGAGTATCTTTTAGTTAGCAAACTCCCTGTAGCTCCATTTGTGCTGCATGGCTGCATAGAACATGAACTGGCTTCTCCCTGCCTAGATAGATTTGTCAGTGCATTTTATAAATAGCATGGCACGTGTTCTCATCCAGTGCAAGGAAATGAAGAATAAGCCTCAAGCATCCAGTGCATCACTAAAATATTCCCATTTTGAGAGAATTCGGATTGTTTAGACACACTGCAATTAGAATATGTTTCATAATTTCTGCGAGGCCTCACTAGAAATGGCATGATGCGCTTAAAATGCATTTGCTCTATTTTAGTGAATCCTATTAGCAACATGCAGCTTCTAAATAACATAAAATACTCGTTTAACCTCAGATTTAAAACAATTTTTATTTATTTTTGGAAAATTGACCCCTTCTTAACTATTCTGAGAGCTTTAGTCATATTATCAAACCACCTTTTATGACAAGAACTTCAATACCAAAGCTGACTTTAATAAGCAAGTGTGCAGATTAAATTGGAATATACCTTCTCTTTAATATCCGTGGTAGACTAAGCTTTTCTGATTCCCATCAAAGTCTACAATAGCACAAAGTCCTGTTTTTTATACATAACTCATGCATTACTCATGCCTATTAGTGTCTGTGAAGCAATTTATGATCCTTCAGAAAAAGAAATGTTCATTTTCATGCAGTGTTCCCCATTAAAAAAAAACTTAATGTGAAAGCAATAGGTTGCATCAGCCTCATAGGTTGAAATGGTAAGAGAGTGATGTTATTTGGAGGGAAATGTTCCTTTAGAAGAACTGAACGTGCCCGGAACTGCAAGTGCAATAACAAGCAAAATAACGTGAGTCTTATGTTGGTCCAAATGGTTTATATTGCATCAAGGGAAAAAGTGGCATCTGGCATGCTAGTAATTGTGAACCCTGGGAATAGTGATTAACAAAATATGCTCACTGAGGAGTGGTATATATACGTGTAAATCTTTTTCATTTTCACAGGCAAATCAGCTCTTCACTTGGTCCTACAGTACAACTGACTGGACGAAACGGCATTGCAAGGACATTCAGTGAGTATCCATTTATCTTGTCCATGCCATGCCAAAGCAGCAGCTGTTGTTGAAAAAGGGGCATGTCTAAATCAGTGGTTTAAGCTGGCGCACATTCTAGAATGGATTCCATCTTTTACAGACCTTTTAAAGTGAATGTTTACATATCAAAAGTTTCACTTTAGTCTTTTAGGATCTTCAGCAAAATATTTCCAAACTCTTCTGGTAGATTGCTGAGACCTGCGCACTTAAATACACTCTCAACCATATCAGTCCACTCTAAACAAACAACACACCGCATATCAAAGTAAAGCAGCAATCTTCTGCATACATATTGTCCCTCGCTTTTCGAGACACCAACTTTGCCTCAAGACACTGATCAGACTTGCATGAGGTAGGTGTTCATTATTGGACTGTTATGGATGCGGTGTTGGGGGCTGCCATGTTAAAGATAGCTGTTCTACCCTGCCAATGTTTGTTAGGGTCCCACATGCCTGAGGCTCCTGAGCCTGACCCCTGACGCCACACAACATGAGCCAATATGAGCCATGCTGCCTGCTCTCTGCATGCTAATGTAATAGTATTATTCCATACTTATTACAGCCCCTAAAGCTGTGCACACACAAAGTCTTTGTAAATATTATCTGTTTTGTGCACGTCTGTGAGGGGTCACATTCATTCATTAGATGGATATTTCAGGAACTTAATTTTTTATATCATCAGATACAATAGAAAAATCAGCTGGAATTTCTTTTAAGATTCAGGATGAAATGTCTTTGAGAAAGGATCTCAAGGAAGGCATTCATTTATAATTAAGGCTAATTAAACAAACAATTTGCAATTATAGTGCAATTATAGTGGAAAATGTCATTCTGCTTACTAAAGACATGCAAATTCATGTAAATAAAGGGTGATAATGTTTTATGCTGAATTTGTTACAAATATTGCACAACTAAAATTAATTATACAACAATATTTATATATGCTGCTATACAAAAACTTAGTTTGTGTTTGGTGTTAGTAATTTGATTATTATACATAATTATGGACATTGTAACGTGAAGTATGATGGCTAATGCACTTCTTAACAGTAACCTGAGTACTTTACATCATCATATTCCACACAGTTCATAATGTGTTTTGAAGTCAGTTTAAAGATAATTAGAGCACAATGGGTAATGTATGATTGCTACAAAAAGTGCACATGCTTTTTTCAGTTTAGTGCTAATTTAAAAAGTATTACATAATAAATTTGTTTTTGAATGGTGCACACTCACATGAGATGACTACTAATACTAGTTTTCAGTAAACAGTTTTCAATAAAAGTGTTTTAATTGTACACGCGGTTGCACGTGCGAATCGCCCCCTCGCTGTATTTTGCATGTTACAGTGACGCAATATTTTACTAAACGTCATTGAAGAGCCACGCATTCATTGGCTGCCGCCTCTGTCGATACGCTAGTAGTGTCATTTTGTTTTGTGATGAGAAGAGCGAAAATTAGACAGTGGAACGGGCTTTATTAGTATTTGTAACATATTCAACAGAAAGCATTACCATCCTCTACTTACACAAGAAAACGTGAGAATCAGTATGTGTACAGCCAAAGAAAAGTTCTGAAGCCGGAAGACACAAAGACAAAAAAGCGAGCGTTAACATGGTAGCACACACAACGAAGAAAACCCTGAGCTGTGATGCCCAAGTTGCTTCTTTTTTTTTTGAAAAGGTAAGGGGAGCGCTCTCTAAAACCCACTAGTAGGCTATTAGTGATTCTTTACATAAAACTCAGAAACATCATGCTGTTCCACGTCAATAGATGGCAGTGCAGAGTCTAAGCTAATTGTGATATCGGTACTTAAAGTAATACATTTACATTGAGACATTTAGCAGACGCTTTTATCCAAAGCGACTTACAAATGAGGACAATGGAAGCAATCAAAATCAACAAAAGAGCAATGATATGCAAGTGCTATAACAAGTCTCAGTTAGCTTAATGCAGCACATGTACCAAGGTTTAAAAAAGAATCATATAATAAATAAAAAGAAAACAGATAGAAAAGAAAAAGAATAGAGCAAGCTAATGTTAGAGGCCTTTTTTGCTTTTGTTAATCAGAAGAAGTCAGAAAGTCAGAATTATAATTGTATAATAAATAAAAAGAAAACAAATAGATAGAATACAAAATTATTAGAGAAGCAAGTGTTAGTTTTATTTTTTTAAAGAAAACAAGCAGCTAGTAAATAAATAGAGTGCAAGTCTAAAAGGGGTAAGTTTTTTTATATAAAGAATAGAATTAGAAT
>NW_015650027.1:245543-246248 GCF_001515625.1 Sinocyclocheilus rhinocerous | reverse complement strand
TGGTGCTACAGAGGTTGAAAGTTTTGTAGCACAGGCCAAACAGTTGTAGCACAAGTCGGGTGGGCGATATGGCAAAAATATCATATAATTTACATTTACATTTTACATTAGCAGACGCTGCAGACGCTTTTATCCAAAGCGACTTACAAATGAGGACAATGGAAGCAATCAAAATCAACATGATATGCATGATATGCAAGTGCTATAACAAGCCTCATTTAGCTTAACGCCGTACACGTAGCAAGGATTTTTATTTTAAATTATATAATAAATAAAAAGAAAACAGATAGAATAGAAAAAGAAGAGCAAATCAGAAGTCAGAAAGTCAGAATTATAATTGTATAATAAAAAAAAAATAGAATGCAAAAAGATTAGAGAAGCAAGTGTTAGTTTTTTTTTAAGAAAACAAGCAGTTAGTAAATAAATAGAGTGCAAGTCTAAAAGGGGCACTTTTTTTAATATAAAGAATAGAGTTAGAGGGTCAAATAAAGATGGAGAGATGTGTTTTTAGCCGATTCTTGAAGATGGGCCTGGTCATTCCACCAGGAGGGAACATTTAATTTAAAAGTCCGAGAAAGTGATTTTGTGCCTCTTTGGGATGGCACAATAAAGTGCCGTTCACTTGCAGAACGCAAGCTTCTAGAGGGCACATAAGTTTGAAGTAATGAATTTAGGTAAAGGGGTGCAGAGCCAGTGGTGGTTTTG
>NW_015650027.1:244724-245251 GCF_001515625.1 Sinocyclocheilus rhinocerous | reverse complement strand
CAAACCAGCAGCACTGCAAACAGGAAGCAGGAATAACACTGTCCAACAGCGACACCCGCCTATAACACTCGTTGCCTTTTCTAGACCAGGTCTCGTCCCATTCGTCGGTATTTGTGATATCATAAATCCTGGAAAATATGCGTTGTAGTCCAAACGAGTCGTTCGTTGTAGTTTTTGAAAAGTGATTTCTGTTAAATAAAATATCTCCTTTTGAAGTGGACTTTGAGCTTTGTAACTTTGCAGATCTTTTTTATGCTCAAACAGCAACATTACAGACTAACTAAAGTTGAAAAAGTGAAAAGCATAATAGGACCCCTTTAACAAACACAACCCTGGGGTCCGTACTTCACCTTAGTTAGCTGGATTTGATTGTTGACGATTTTGCTTGATCTTGGATTGGTTGGTTCTTCAAAGCTCATCCCTGAGTTGCTGTCATATGAACAGGTCCATAAGCTTAAACCTGCTCGGGAACAGGCTTATTTCATGTAAACAGGATTAGATTGCATCTTTTTAAGCAGAATTGATAC
>NW_015650027.1:241234-244066 GCF_001515625.1 Sinocyclocheilus rhinocerous | reverse complement strand
GGATGATTGTAACCCCTCTAAGTTCGTCTGCCTTGGGAAAGCTAGCGTGTCTCTGACATAGTGATAACACTCGTTGCCTTCTCTAGTGTAGCTCAACCAGGTCTCGTCCCATTCGTCGGTATTTGTGATATCATAAATCCTGGAAAATATGCGTTGTAGTCCAAACGAGTCGTTCGTTGTAGTTTTTGAAAAGTGATTTCTGTTAAATAAAATATCTCCTTTTGAAGTGGACTTTGAGCTTTGTAACTTTGCAGATCTTTTTTATGCTCAAACAGCAACATTACAGACTAACTAAAGTTGAAAAAGTGAAAAGCATAATAGGACCCCTTTAACAAACACAACCCTGGGGTCCGTACTTCACCTTAGTTAGCTGGATTTGATTGTTGACGATTTTGCTTGATCTTGGATTGGTTGGTTCTTCAAAGCTCATCCCTGAGTTGCTGTCATATGAACAGGTCCATAAGCTTAAACCTGCTCGGGAACAGGCTTATTTCATGTAAACAGGATTAGATTTTAAGCAGAATTTATACTTAAAATCTGTCCCAGGCAGCCACTGCTACTTTATTAGAAGAGTACCCTACTGATCCAGGGACAATAATTGAAAATAATAATAATTAAAAAATTAATTGAAAATAATATAATAATGTTGTGTAGTATATAATACTATAGACGCAGCCAGTTTTACTCACTGAAATATTTATTCATGATAAAATAATTACTTTATAATTGTATTGGAGTCTTACACACATGCTATACAGTTAATCTGAGTCGTGCATTAATTTATTTGCATTAATTAAATGTATTTGTGGCACACAATAAATTGGTATACTTAAAGTCTGTTAAATTGGAACAACTAATTTTGTACTAAATGCATTTTAGTTGTGCCAAAGCAGTGCTTAAGTACAACTAAAGTTGTAATAAATATACTTGTTTGTGCTAAAGTGGAACTATTTTAACTACACTTAAGTACACACTTTAAATATCCCTTCTTGTATTTAAGTTTTGAAATGCAGAATTCACTCAGCATAAACTTCAAATGTATTTTGCTGACATTACAATTACACTTTAAGAGTGTTAAACGTGCATTAATATTATACTAATAACAGACTGAGGTCATACTATCCTTTACTTTTAGTAACTTTAAAACGCACTGCAATGGCATTCAAAGTAAACTTGAAGTGTGCTAATAACATCATTATTGTGTGCTTTTAATGCAAATAATGAATCTTTATAAATTATGGCACAGCTTTACAATTCGTCTTTTACTAACATTCCCAGCATACCAGCTAAATCAGTCACCCGGAGAACATCAGTGACACACTGGGGTCAGACATCTGAACAATGAATGTAGGAAACACTACGGACTGGATTCGAACCCGGGTCGCTGCGACACAAGAGCACTCGCTTTATTAGATGTGCCATCAAAGCAGACATGTGTTGGGTAAATTTGCCATCAATAAAAGCATAAATTATATGGGCTGAGTAGTCTTAATATAGGCGCAGTAAGCGGCAAAGTTCCGTTCGTTGGTGGAAGAATGTGAACGTGCAGAACTGCTTATGTTTCAGTGAATGCAGATGGAGTAAAACCATCCGTAACATTTCTCTGCCCGTTGTCTCTGCGCGCTTCAACTCTCAATGCACTGCACACATGTTTCTAATGTAAAACGCAATGGAAGGATTTGGCGGCTTGACGGTCTTGCAGTACGCTGCGGATTTAAATGTGAAGCATGAATAGAAATTATTTTAATACATTTTACATTGTTACTTTTCATGCAGTTAACGTCTAGTAAAACGTAAAGTTATTTGTCATTTTATTTTTTGTGTAATTTTAAGGACTGGTCAGGATCATTTTTAATAATTTGTTTAGTAATTCATAATATTTTGACAGGCCAAAGGGCTGCAATCCACATTTCAAAGTGCAATGTTGCCGTTGTCTGTACGGGACATTAAAGAACCATTAATAAAGAGAAACAAGTGTGTTAGTACAGGTGCATTGGAGTGTATTAGGAATATACTAAAATAAACCCTCTGATCAAGTACGTGAATGTCTTTCTCCATTTCAAACTAACTAGCTATATGTTGTTTACATCTTTACTTTTGTAACTACTTTCTGTATGTATGTAAAGTTGCTTTGCAACCATGCAAAATTGTGAAAAGCACTAAATGCGAAGTGTGGTTAAATTATTAAAAAAGATAAAGGTCATAATTATAAAAAAAAGTACTGCATGATTATGAATTATTATTATTATTTGCAACTCAAAACATTTATTTTTATCTATACTATTTTTATACTCAACAAGTAGAACTCAAATACAGTGTATTGTATTGTACATTTAATCATAACAGGTCAACAGAGGATTCAATAAAAATAAATTACTAAAGTATTCCTTCAATACTTAACTAATTAAATTGTTTTATTTGCAAATTGCTGATTGTTACATTTGCGCTGTAGGCAAAAGTTGCATTTGGAAATTCTGCTCTTACAGCACCTAGCAGAAACATAGATGTTTCTCTCATTTTCTTTGATTTGTCCAAAAAGAAAGTCTCATTAAAAAAAATTACACAACATCATCTTAAAATAATTTCATTATTCTCAGATTTGAAATACATGGTGAGACTTGTGTCTTTAGCTGGAATGAGTTTCTAGACTAAAGGTTTCTTCAGAAAAATGTGCCAAGTCTGCAACACAGATTCCCAATAGTGTGCACTCTAGTGAGTTCAGATGTTTAGCAAAATACAGCATAACTGATTGTTGGTGAATTTCACATCTTGTTAAAGTTAGGTGAGGAGAAACTGACTTATCAAGCCCCCTTCACTGAACATACTGTAGCC
>NW_015650027.1:152404-241086 GCF_001515625.1 Sinocyclocheilus rhinocerous | reverse complement strand
TTTTAATAATTTGTTTAGTAATTCATAATATTTTGACAGGCCAAAGGGCTGCAGTCCACATGTTAAAGTGCAATGTTTTGTTTGTCTGTACGGGACATTAAAGAACCATTAATAAAGAGAAACAAGTGTGTTAGTACAGGTGCATTGGAGTGTATTAGGAATATACTAAAATAAACCCTCTGATCAAGTACGTGAATGTCTTTCTCCATTTCAAACTAACTAGCTATATGTTGTTTACATCTTTACTTTTGTAACTACTTTCTGTATGTATGTAAAGTTGCTTTGCAACCATGCAAAATTGTGAAAAGCACTAAATGCGAAGTGTGGTTAAATTATTAAAAAAGATAAAGGTCATAATTATAAAAAAAAGTACTGCATGGTTATGAATTATTATTATTATTATTATTTGCAACTCAAAACATTTATTTTTATCTATACTATTTTTATACTCAAGTAGAACTCAAATACAGTGTATTAATCATAACAGGTCAACAGAGGATTCAATAAAAATAAATTACTAAAGTATTCCTTCAATACTTAACTAATTAAATTGTTTTATTTGCAAATTGCTGATTGTTACATTTGCGCTGTAGGCAAAAGTTGCATTTGGAAATTCTGCTCTTACAGCACCTAGCAGAAACATAGATGTTTCTCTCATTTTCTTTGATTTGTCCAAAAAGAAAGTCTCATTAAAAAAAATTACACAGCATCATCTTAAAATAATTTCATTATTCTCAGATTTGAAATACATGGTGAGACTTGTGTCTTTAGCTGGAATTAGTTTCTAGACTAAAGGTTTCTTCAGAAAAATGTGCCAAGTCTGCAACACAGATTCCCAATAGTGTGCACTCTAGTGAGTTCAGATGTTTAGCAAAATACAGCATAACTGATTGTTGGTGAATTTCACATCTTGTTAAAGTTAGGTGAGGAGAAACTGACTTATCAAGCCCCCTTCACTGAACAATTATGGAATGCATTACATGTGTTTATTAGGAATGCAGCTTCCTTGGATTGTTTTAACCACTTAACCTGCGCCCCTATTTTTAAGAATTTTCTGAAAAACCCTTTCCTCTCTGGTGTATTGATTTGAAAAAAAAAGCTCAGAACATGGATCTTGAGTGTTTTAGCTGTCAAATGATATATAGTTTATGATAGTTGATTGAATATTGTTTTAAAACAAAGGTAATTAAAAACACAGACACGCCTAAACACGCCCTTCCAGATATTGTAAGCAAATTCACTAATTCGTTTGAAGAACCAAATTAGCCAGATATTCAGGATGTTGCTAGTTTATTTTTAAGTAATTTCTACAATATTAGTGGTAAATGCTCAGTTATATAGTAGCCTACTTTCCTGACCAGGCCGTTTGGACATTAAATGGGTATTAAGTGAATGAATGAATGAGTGAGTGAGTGAGTGAGTAGGTGGGAATACATGCAAGCTTGAGGCCACTGTGTCAACTTTGATCATTAAACTGCACCGACTCTAATTCAAGTCAGTTATGGCTTCTTTTGTTTGGTCAATATTGAAAACTCAGCACAAAGTTCGCTGTCAAGATGTTTAGTCATTTCTAATGACATTACAACAACAGTTCAGTACAACAGAGCACTATTGCTGCTCTTCTTTGCTATAGAATGTTACTTGATGCTTTTCTTCCACTTGTGCAGACCCAGCAATGGTGTACATCAGATTGTGCCAGTTAATGTAATCACCAAGTTTGTATTTGGTCTTTGCCTCCATGTAGGTCTTAATCTGACGGATGGTCAGGACTTGTCCGTGCACATGCACATCTGCTATGAAACCTGTGAAGGCATTGTGTTGGTTGAACCCTCCATCATATTGGGTCTGAAACTGGCCGAGTGTTATGACAGGATTTCCTTTGAAAGATACTTTAGGGCCCACTTCCTTCTTAATGCTGGCTACTTTATTCACAAACATCTGTGCAAGACCACTGTTGGCATCCCAGGTCGCACACATTGAGATCCACTGATTATTTTTAAACACCAACCCATCGAATTGAACCTTGAAGCTATGAATAGTCATCTCGTACTGTTTGCTAAAACTTAACCAACGTAAAGAAAAGTTTTGAGGGTACGATGGTGTAGCCAGAGAAAATAGACATGGGTCGAGACTCATTTGTTCAGTGTAGAATCGCAAACACACGGTGGCTGCAGACATATCCATGGATTCATTCGGGTGGAGCTTCACCCAGTTGTTGGTGGTCAGCTGTGGGAATGTTATGACCTTCTCCCTCAAACATTTTCTGTGTTTTATCGGTTCTGTTGTTGATATAAGTAAATGTTCTCAACACTTAAGGCATTAAAAGCTCTTTAATGTGAAGTGACACTGGTTGACCCACATACAGCAGTATTGCTTAATGAACAAATATGCAAAGGCACAAACAAAATGAACTGACAAAAGCTGTCTAAATTCATTTTTTATCTTTATCTATTGGTATTAATTAACTCAATTCAATTATAACCAACATTAATTAGGTGACCTAGTAGTCAGCATTTGAAGTGGATCAAAAAAGTTAATCAAAGTTGTCCTAGGACAAGAACGCATTTTGGTTTTAGGTTTTAGAACAACTTTGATGAAAGGTTTTGATCCACTTCAAATGTTGACTACTGTATATTGTTAGTATTACATAGATTGATATAAGTAAATGTTCTCAACACTTAAGGCATTAAAAGCTCTTTAATGTGAAGTGACACTGGTTGACCCACATACAGCAGTATTGCTTAATGAACAAATATGCAAAGGCACAAACAAAATGAACTGACAAAAGCTGTCTAAATTCATTTTTTATCTTTATCTATTGGTATTAATTAACTCAATTCAATTATAACCAACATTAATTAGGTGACCTAGTAGTCAGCATTTTGAAGTGGATCAAAAAAGTTAATCAAAGTTGTCCTAGGACAAGAACGCATTTTGGTTTTAGAACAACTTTGATGAAAGGTTTTGATCCACTTCAAATGTTGACTACTGTATATTGTTAGTATTACATAGATAGTACTTACGGGACAACGCCAAACCACAAAGGACAATAAAGAAAACGTATGAAGAAAGTCTCTTCATGGTCCTCTTGGGTGGAGTCAGGCATGAGAGAGGCACCTGAGCGCTTCACTCTTGCTCTTTTATACTGCACCACTGTAGTGAGGACACAGCGTGTTAGTGCTGATTCAGCAGTTTGGTTACATGCGTAGATAAGGAGCAGGGCTGCACAATTTGGCCAAAAAGTTATCTTGCAATAACGATTTCAACTGAAATGATGAACTTTTATTCTCATATGAAAAAGTATAATAAAACTGCTGCTGAGACATCCAAGCAAAAATAACAAAGAGACCACACTTTGCTGTCAATGGAATAGTTGCTTTTTATGAGTGTTCACACTTGGGTTCAATCTTTGTGAGAACCAACTAAAGCCACTTTCTGTGGGACTTTGGTTATCTTTTATATTATCTTTTTAAGTTATTATAGTGTCTCAGTCCATATTGCCATTTTATTTAGAATTATTGTGCAGCCCTCACTGACCTGTTGCTATCTCCTTTTGTAAACAAAATTATTGTTAAGGTTAAATTGCTAAATTCCTCTTATACAACCTCCATGTGAAAACAAAACACAACAAAGGTGAATGAGTCAACATTTTAATCGTTTTCATAGAATACTTTTTACATTTTCACAAGCTAAGAAGAAATGTGACAGATTGTGGAAGAGTCTTGTGTTTTATTTTTTCTTATTTTTATTAATTCTCTGGAGCAATAAGATGTGGATGTAGAGAAATATAGTTTTTACAATGTAGGATTCTTACTGTCCTGCTCCCATCTTCACAGCAACTTTATGTTGCAATCAAAGCCAAATACAGCAGACCACCACAAAATGTCTGCGTAGAATCCATAACAAACTGCATCCAATAGCCTTTATTGCATTTCCATCATGCTTGGTTTTTTAATGTTCATACTTTTAAAGTTCCCATACTGCTTTCCAGCAGAAAAGACAACATTACAATAAATAAACTCATAATGCAAAAGGATACAAAAATAAGATATTTTTTCCTTTCTTTTTGGCTTACCATAAAACAATAACATAGTGGTGTATAGTAAATAAATGGCTGTTGTACATCTCCTTCATTTGAGATATAGGACAGGACAACAACAATTACAGATGCAAGTCTTCAATTTGTACTGTAATATCTAAACAAAAATATATACTGTGTATATAGTTACTAAGAAAAGTGATAAATCCTTATCCAATATGATAATACATTGTACAACCAAATCCCAATTCAAATATAGCAGGCTCTATAAACATAGTTCATGTAGAAGTATATATATATATATATATGTGTGTGTGTGTGTGTGTGTGTGTTTTTTTTTATGTAGCACTTAAAATGTCCTGTAAATAACATGTACGAGTACAACAATACATTATTTTTTGATCAAAATGCCACATGAACCGCTGAGGAGGTTAAACTGCACATGCCTCATACTGACATATATAAGACTTCTGTTTTTTTTTTGTTTTTTTTTAAAGGGGTCCTATTATGCTTTTTTTTAATAATGTAAATTATGTGAAAAATAATGCATTTTTCGAACCACCAAGCATGAGAGCATGTTCTAGTACACCCCCAAAACAAAATCAAGACTTTGTAAAAGAGCATAATAGGACCCCTTTAAAGAATTCTCACTGGTTTTAAGTAATTGTGATGCAGGATCACAATACTGACTCTTTCAGTAACTTTTGTATAGACATACAGTACAAAAAACTGGCTACCGTATATAATACATACATGACTAGATTGCATGTTTCGTTGGGGCCAAAGTATGAAAATCCCTGTCAAAGCAACATCAGAAAGGCAATATACACTTGATAGATACGCGGATGCCTGTAGGTTTAGCCTTGTGAGTGGTAATGCATTGCAATTTACAGATACTTATATATGCAATTGTAACATAGAACCTTGACACACCGTCTGATTACACAAGAATCAATGCTGCTGTTCGGCCTCAGTCCATGTTTTCTCCCGCAAACTGTGACAGAGGAGTTATGAAACCCCAGTTCTATTGACATATCCATCCAGTCAACCCATGACCTCATCCTCAACGTTCAAACAAACACATACAAACAGCATTACGCATTCACACATGCATCCACACGCAAACACACCATGACAAACCAGAGCAAAGTTGTCAAATAGGCTCTTTCATGTATTTTCAGACAAAGCTACTGTCCTGTTGGTCATCCAGTAAACTCCCCTCTAAACCCTCCTTTCACTTTCTGTGACTAGATGTTTTGTAAATGTCTTTTGATATGTTTGACCTACAGATGGGCCAGTGATGCTATAGAAAAACTACGGAGAAGCACAATTAGTGAGAATCTAATTTTCACCATAATGTTAGAAGACAATTTGTAGAAATAAACAGTGACCACATCTCAAAAATTACGTTTTAATAGTGTCTTGGTTTTACTTTTGCAGTGTCTTTGTGTACCAGTGAGCAATGGATAGTGAACACTGTGTTGTTAAGTGCACAGATAAGATTAATCTCTACTGCTGTGACAGGAGTCCTTATGATTTCTGGCCCTCAAACACCAGCGGTTGCGTAAACGGCACAACATCACATGGGAATGCTGCAATGATTCCAGGGTTCTCTTGCATTTCTTTCACGTTTCATCTTCCGATGCAAAATCAGGAGGGAAGAGAGACAGAAACTCGAGTACACCAAGACCACTTTGTTTCGTTGCATCAACAACATCAACAAAAGCTCTTAAAAAACAGAACAGCAATAGAGAGGAAGGGAGGGACTAAGAGAGAGAAAGAGAGAGAGTACTGAGTACAACAGATTGACCAGGAACAGCGATCGACTTTGTACAAATTGTGACTGTCCGTGTTTTATGTTCTTAGGTGGCTACAACATCGCTACAGTGAAGATGCAGTGCAAGGAGGTAGCCAGCAGGAGCAGCAGAGAGCTAAGGCCTGATAGAGATGCCTGCCGAGTGGACGAATTCCTGGAGATGGCGTTGGAGGAGCTGGGGTCATCGATCTGTGGGTCCTTGGAGAAACACAACAGTGAACAGGCAAGAAAGAGGATGAGCATTTAGTCTTACCAGCCTAAAGGTGGTTAGGCATGGCAGAGAGTACAGCTATTTGATTTTGATGTATTTTTCCATTATGATGTTTTACCTTGAACTTTTCTAAAAGGAATTGTATGTGTTTGTGATTGGCTTTTCAAGGCTTTTAGTACACCATAATGCATTAAAAAAAACCTGGACTTTCACCTTGCAAAAAAAAAAAAAATAAATAAAACTCAGTTAATTCAAAAATAAAAATGCAATTCTGCCTGAGTTATACCTAACATGGGTTCAGATTAGAAAAGCTCTTTGATTCAGCAATGAAATTGTTCTCTGAAAAGAGGTCCTTGTTTTTAGGGCTGTTTGGGCCTGCCGCTGCAACACTAAATGTCATTTTAGCATATAATGTTGCTTTTATTATGTACAATGACATTTAGTGAACTTTAAAAGGCAGAAGATAAGCAATGTTCACATTTTGCCATCGCCCAACGCAAAGATCATGTGCATACCGGGCAGGAAGAGCCCTCTAGTGCCAGGTCAAAGTTCAGCCGAAAGGGGCCAATGTGACATGAGATAATTACTGCTTTGTATCTTTTCTTTCATTATGATTCATCCTTTCAATAACAATTGACATATATCAGAGATATGCCTAGTTTGGGATGTGCAATCAGTTTTTATTCTGGCATGAAAAGAAGCATGTTAGCATACTTACCACACATAACACAGCTATTGTGTTGTTTGTCTGCAGCTTCTGAGCCTAGAAAGGGAAAAAAACTCTATTAAAGTAACTGGATAGAAATTAATAACATTTTGGACCAAGAAAACCCCTACTAGACTACATATTACAACAGTCCTGCAGGAGGATCCACACTGGATAATCAATAACAAAATAGCCAGACTGTTGTTTATAGCTGCGATTTTATATCCATTAATTGCATTAGTAGTGTGCTATATAATGATATTGACAAGTTTAAAATCTATTGTGATTCTCTTTTTAGATAGTGTCAATATAACCATAGAGAATTAAATGTGTGCACAAGCTGATATTAATATTAATCATATTAATCATAGCAGGTGGGTTACTGGAGGATTCTCAGTTTGAGGCCACATTATATTTCTCAGATTTTAGCATTTCAAATGTAACCCTCCAGTAGCATACAATTTAGTATGGATTTCACTTCCTTATGTGTGTGTACTTGTTGTATAGGTATGCATGTCTAAGAAAGTGAGAAGCAGTGGTGATATAGGAGACCTGGTGACAGTATAATGAATGGATTCCTGTGTGTTGGTGGTTCGGTATCCTCCTGAAACTAGCCGACTTGAATCTAAGCCAGAGCCCAGCATGATAAAGCAATGCCTCTGCCAGCATTATAAACAACCGCATCTACAGACCGGTAAAAAGAGGATTTGAGGTTTAATATCAATGATTAATTTCTCCCAGAGCGGTCCTAGCGCCCTTAAAACATTTTTTTAAATTGAAGAAATAAACCAACAAAAGTCTAGAAAGTGTGATGTTCAGGCAAAAAAAAGTTGGATAATTGTTCTCTGTACACATCAAGTGCTGCTTTAATTACATTGAAGCAAAATGCTCCCAAAGTGCAAGATATGGCACTTTAATAGTGCAAAAAAAAAAAGAAAAAGAAATGGAAAAAGAGAACAAAACTCATGAAATTGGCCCTTAATCTTACTGAATCACTTGACAGCATACTAAGCAGAGAGTTTCTCACTTTTATTGTATATTTAGAACATGAGTTCACACTGAACGCAGAGAACTTTCTCATACTGCTAAATCAGAGCGTTCCATAATTTAGCAAATATGCCCAATACTTGCATTTTGACCCGCTTTTAGCTGAGGTATTTTTGTTTTGAGGGTGTTAATGCACATCTGGCTCTGTCATTTTATTCAAAAAGGCAAAAACCCTTTCTATCACATAACTGAAGGGGGATGCAAACAGTATGGCTGGCTGTAAACATCTCGGTTCTAAACAAGAGAGAGAAAAGCAGTTCGATATGCAACAGAGGCTACATTAACATGCCGTTCGTATGCAGGAGTCGTCTCGCTAGTTTTCCTAGAGGTCAGCTGTGTGTGCCGTGATCATTTGTAACCGATGAAGAAAGACTGACAGACATATCCCATGAGTCTGCACTCTCCGTCTCTGTTCTTCTCCTCATTTTCACACTGACAGCTGCTCCCCCTCAGAGGACTACGTTTAGCAGTGAGGCTAATGCAAAAACATGTAAACTCATTAATGCTACTTTCTTCTGCTGCTGCACTTTTCTCTGTTGGAGTGTTTGGGTCTGGATGCATGCATGTGTGCGTGCCCTAATGTCTGTGATTATACATTAGCATGTTTCTAATTAAAAGACATGCTGTAAATGGCCAACTCTAACCCTGGGTGTGTGGGTCTTGTTGTTGGATTGAACTGTTGTCTCAATTGTCTCAAGGGCTGTATCGTAATACATTTATGCATTTGGCAGACACTTATATCCAAAGTGAGTAGGATTGCATTCAAGGTATACATGTTATTATGTGTTCAGTAATATTCACTTAATATTCAGTAATATTGCCAAATTGACTGCGCTGACACTATCGGATGAGAACAAAACTTGAACTGAATTGAGCTGGATAATGACACTATTGTCTCCTGTAGAGCTGCTTTATAGCTGAATCGACTTATTTTCATAGTTGATGCATTTTGTAACATCGACACTGTTTTTAAGCTATATTGAATCAACACTGATCTGACCTGAGCTGAATAGCCACTCTATTGTCTTCTGCAGAGCTGAACTGATCTAATTTCATAATTGATAAACTGTTCTAAACTGAAATATTGAACTGACTTGAGCTGAATAAGGACATTATTGTATTTTTTTAGAGCTGCTTTGCAGCATAATTTGAATTTATTTCCTGTTTGAAGAAGTTTGCATTAAAATTTGCATTGAAGCTCCTTTGAAATAATCTATATTGTATAAAGCGCTATAGATATAAAGGTGACTTGGCAGATGATGTTCAAAACCTTCTTAAATAAGGACATTTTTGTGATTATTATGTGAATTGTAAATATATTTCTATTATAGTGGTTACAGATAAAATATAACTATTAATGGTATACACAGCAAAATCCCCAGAGTTAAATCAACTCTGCTCAGAGTACATATTGTCCCAGTCTACAGAGTGTTAAAGTAAAACTGAAGCCGAGTTAAAGTTAATGGGATAATTAAGCAATTAATTAATTGATGAGAGCATTAGTAAAGAAAACCCGTTGTTAACAATGTTGAAGATGAACAACTACTGCTCAGGCTTACATGAAAACATATCACATAATCCTCAACAGTGGTAACTCTGCTTCAGTGTTACTTTAACACTCTGTAGATTGGGACAATATGTACTCTGAGCAGAGTTGATTTAACTCTGGGGATTTTGCTGTGTATTAATTATATTAATTAATTTATTTATTAACTCTTAATTTGACTAAAATGTATAACTTTTTTGTAATGTTGTAAATCTTAATTTAGCCTAAATAGTTAGATAGTTCAGTAATTGCAATTTCTGTCTTCCATTTTCTATAGTGTTTCCTTACATTTTTATGGCTGTTTTACTCTACACATTTTAAATCAAATTTACCTACCCATGAGAAATATTTAACAGAGTCCCCTATAATGTAGTATAGCACTCTTATGTAAATTAGGCATATGCGACTGAACCATTCCCTTCCTAAAACATCATTTTCAAGATCAGCAGAGGTATTTATTAACTCCTAACATATGAGGACCTCAAACACATCGTCTGTTTTAAAACCCTGCATTCCCTGAGGCACATACACATTCACCCAACCCACAATGCATAAATGAAACTTGAAGATCTATGTCTGCAATAGTTCCACTGACCTGGAGGCTTCCGCAGAACTGGTAGAGGGAGTTATCAGCTGGATTGAGATGGTTGATGTGTGTCCCTGGCTCTATGGCATTGGGTGATCTGTCTCGATCTCTGTTCCTCTGGGATGGTGTTGTCATAGTGGTGGTTGTTTGCACTGGGGGCATTGGCTGCCAAACGCTCACATCCGTCCCATTTCCAAAGGCCTGGATTGCATTACCTACATAAAAAATAGCAAAGATGGTTTCTACCTCATACTAAAAGAGAGATACGATGAAATAGTTAAGAATTAATTGGAGGGCCAATACAGCACAGATAAACACTAGTTTTGCCTCCTGTTTGCTGTCAAAGTCTTAAGTTGGTAGTCTGAGAGATGTTTACCATAACATAAGAGACCCAGAGATGTATGACTGTTTATTAGATTTTTAGATATGTGTTTGATTGTAAATCAAGACCTACTCCTGTATTTTATGTGCATACTGGATGTGCATTGCATGCGGCTCAGAATTCCCTAAATATATCTAATTCAAACTAACCGATATGTTGAACTGACGAATGCTCGATAATGAAACTGAAGGCATGCAAAACTTGCCTCATACACTGTAAATTACAGGTGGTTTCTATTTTTCTGAATACAGGAGGTCAGGTTGCTTTACATGATGACTATCAGCTTAATCTCTCTTTCTCTGTGATTTATAATCATTGATTTAACAGAAGGACCAGCAGTGTGTACCATACTGTATATGACCGAGTGATTGCAAGCGCAGTTATCACTAACTTATTAAACCTGACCTATCAACATAGTCAATAGATAATGTGCTTTTTACTTTGACTGCCTGTATGATAGACTGGAAATGATGCGTATTCTCCACATATGAAAGTTTGGAAATGACTAGTATTTGCCCAAACTCTCAGTCAGGCCCTCTCCAGTTTTTCTTAGGAGTAGGACCTACTGCCTCATTATATGGACCTCTGACAGGCTCTTGCTCTCTCTCTGCCATCTCCACTGAAACAATACAGACAGCACACTGTTTAGCACAAATACTGCAGTCTGTGTCTGTGAAGACACAAAATCCAAGAAAGTGTGGTACAGTATGTGTAGTTGTTTTACTTTGTGAAGTTGTACTGTTGTATCAGAAACGTCCACCCTCTCTCATAGTGCTAGTTCTGTCTGTCGCTGCGCTACATCTTAAATCTGCTTCTCTAATTGTATCATACTCACATGTAAATCATTTGAACAAACACATGATGAATGTGTTGTTTGCTATTTTTAGACGCTTTCTCTCCATCTCTCTAGGAAATACTGGAAAAGACCCGCAGGCTCTGAGTGCTTTGATCGTTGTTTTGAGTCTATGAGCCCTGACACATTTTCTAAAGCAGATGAATCGTGTAGTTTCCTCTCATGTGCATGTCTCTCAATGAGTCATGTTCTCTGAATCCACTCTACACTCCACCAGCTGATGTCTGGAGACCTTCGTATCCACAAGGTTTTAGGTTTCAAAGAAAAGAAAATGCACTACAATATCAGGCTACTGTTTGCTGTTTTTGTGATTTTTTTTTTCTGATGAAATGCAGACCAGCTTAAAATAAGCATGCTTTTCTGATGTAAATAGCATTTGCATTTAGACGTTTTTCAGCAGTGCACATTTAGCAGCACCCTTTTATTTGACATTTTTCTAATGGAATACAGTTTTTTTTTTTAAAGTTTCGGGTCAATAGGATTGTTATTATTATTATTATTTTATTTTTTACATTTATACCTTTTCATTGTTACAGAAAGATTGTGTGACACTGAAGACTGTAGTAACGGCTGCTGAAAATTCAGCTCATCAAAATATTACAGTTTTGATCACATACATGCAGGCTTGGTGAACATAAGATTATTAACTTACTTAAATAAAAACTACACTCCCCAAACTTAAGTATCTACAGCATAATTTATTTGTTTCATCATATTTCTTTGTTTTCTAAAATAAAAGTATATTTCCAGCTTTAAATTAGATTTGAATCCCAGATTTTTTTTAACCCCCATTATATTTTTGAATAAAGCCAGTATGTTTTTAAGAAACACTCTTATTATTGTGCCAGTGCTGTCCACCAGTTTGAAGTTTGAGTAATGCCACCATACTCCGGAAGCAAGCATAAATGTGAAGGTGAGTATTTAAAAAGAAAAAATCAAATTTAAGATTTTTAATACCACTTGAACAATCTCACTGTTTCACTCGATGCTACCTGTTCTGCTGAAACACTAGCCTGTGTTGAGGACGCCGTGTTCCAAGGGCAGACAGATGCATAACGCTCAGGGGCTAGTGTAGGGTGTGAGGCCAAAGCACTTCGTCATAGCCTCCTAAACACCCAGATACTGACGGCATTGGGAACGAACCCCCAGAACTGTCAGGATGCCTTAACACTGAAATCCCGTAATGAGACATGAAAGGATGAGGTAATGAGAAGGAGAGAGAGAGCGAGAAAGAAAGATAGAACAATAAAAAAGCAGTTTAACCCAGTTTAACCTCCTGAAGAGTCTCCTTCAACATCCCCTCAAAGCCCTCGGCACTAAAAGAAACAAATCAAATTAAGCTCAGACTGTTCACAGATATACTCTTCTTCAGGGATGGGCAGTATTTCAGATACATGTATTTAAGTAGTTTATTTTGATACACTTAAAATTAAGGTATTTAGTATTTTATTTTAAAATACATTTTGATGTATCTTTGCCCATCCCTGCTCTTCCTACAGTGAATCCACCCTGCCCATTCTTCAACATTGAAAACTATCTCTGTTTTTCCTGCAGTGGTTTAAAGAAAGATTTTGACAGGTCACTATTCTCTTACGTTTATCATAATTTTTTATTACCTTTTTGCCTTCACTACTTAACTGTAAATGATCTTGACGTGAAACAGTTTGTGTTCTGCGTAAAAGTCCAAATATTCCATGTAGACTCTCAGTCAGGGTGGCAAATTAACTGCCACAATGTCTGAATGCAGAATTTTACCAGCCACTCACAAGTTTAAGCAGCCATTTTTAAGTAACAACTCCTGCACAACTACAACAGCAAATAATATTGTCATAAAAGCTGCATATAACTACAGTAGTAACAGAAATAGTAAAATACTATGTAGTTTCAAATAATATTTCGATTTTTTTTTTTGTTATGGCTTAGTGCAATTATCAAATCACAAAAGCTGTGATTTAATTAAATATATAATTTTCTTTTTTTCTTTTTAATTGCAATTTTATTTGCTTTTTTCTTCTTCATCACCATATACATATTGACATACAAGTCCAAAATTTTGGCAAAATTATGCAGCCCTTACAAACAAGCACAGCAAACCTGTTTTTTAATTTTTTTTATTGCATTACAAAACACAATTTTTGTTAGAAGTAGTGGTTAAACTGATCGTAGTTGATCCGTGATCCGTATGGACCAAGCCACACGGTTAGGCACGCATGTGATCCACGGATTAATTGCAAAATTTAACCATAATAGAGTATAAGTTTATCATTTGTTCGTATTTACACAAGCAAGCGAATTTTAAACAATTCCAGAGAGAAAAGGCGAAAGGGAACTCAATTCGTTACTCACGCACTGTTCTCTACGTGCACAGAAACAAAACAGCTGTGATAAAAATCTATATTTAATTTATACAGTGAACACTATGCAGTGTTATTTTCCCTAATTATTACATTTCTGTATTTGAATACTACCAGCCTTATTTTATTTGTAACATATTCTGTTGTATTTATCTATGCTTGTAATTTGTGTATTTGTTCTTATTTTTACTGGCTGTTCTCTTGTCTCTTTAATCATGTTTAAACTTTCTTAGTTAATCTAGTAGTATTTGCTGTGGTATCAAAGAAGTACTTCGCTTTAAGTAATAAATGGAAAGCAAGTTAAAATGAAATATTTTTCTTTTCTTGCTGATCCGAAAAATGATCAGATCCGTGGGTCAAAAACCATAATGTGATCCGAACCGTGAGATTTGTGATCCGAGAAAGAAATCGGATGTGAAGTGTATCATTATATCGGATCCGTGCATCAGGTCTTAAGGGACAGCGGCCTATAAATACTGCTGCTGTCATTAATGATCATCAAACAACAAAACAGCTGTGATAAAAATCTATATTTAATTTATACAGTGAACACTATGCAGTGTTATTTTCCCTAATTATTACATTTCTGTATTTGAATACTACCAACCTTATTTTATTTGTAACATATTCTGTTGCATTTATCTATGCTTGTAATTTGTGTATTTGTTCTTATTTTTGCTGGCTGTTCTCTTGTGTCTTTAATCATGTTTAAACTTTCTTAGTTAATCTAGTAGTATTTGCTGTGGTATCAAAGAAGTACTTCGCTTTAAGTAATAAATGGAAAGCAGTTAAATTGAAATATTTTTCTTTTCTTGCTGATCCGAAAAATGATCCGATCCATGGGTCAAAAACCGTAATGTGATCCGAACCGTGAGATTTGTGATCCGTTGAACCACTAGTTAGAAGAATCATAATCAGATTTTTTTTCTCCAAATTGTGCATTCCTATTGACTTTTAACAGTGAACTGAGGACTGAGGCTGTTACAAAAGGGGCATGATGATTGACATGACCTTCTTCTTCTGTGAACTATTTCACCACAAGAAACTTAGTTCAAGTGCTGTGTATTGAGGTTTGAGTAGTGGCATTCACCTGACTCTGCTTTCTAAACTGACCCCTGCATGGATCTTTTTCAGTACTATACATTTTTCGTAGCACTCCCAGGACTTTCACAAGCCCTCCCTGAAAGCTCGCTTTTTTCTGTTACCACTTAGTCTGTTTTCACGCAATTCTATGAGTACACGGGAACAAAACAAAACACTTGGTGCAGTCAAGGAAGGGTAGCGAGCAAAAGATATACGGGGGAAAGTGTAAGAGAAAGAAGTGTACATAATAGGAAGATGGAAGAGGTTTTTTGAGGCAGAGGTAAAAACGGGCTGACAGGTGGACAGCTAAAAGCCTCAGAAAACAACTAGCTGGAGTCTGAAGAGAAGGACAGAGCAAACCAGATCAGAGGGAGAATGAGACAAATGGACAGTTAGGAAGGAAATGGCACGGATGGAGGCACAAAGTTTAAAGGAAGAGAAAACAAGACAGAAAAAAGCTAACAGAAGATATGAGGAGCGATTGACAGATTGCTCACATCTTTACGTCTATTTTTATGTCATTTACTAGAGGAGGATAAAATGAAACTGACTCTTTTTATATAACCATAAGTTTCCCAAAGAGTCTCTCATTAGACTACAGCACTTGCACAACTCAAGTATGAAACCATTAAGTCAGCAAAGTTTAAAATACTGTCTTATTTAAACTTCAGTTGGAAAATGGGCATTAGAGTTGATAAGTTTAATTCATAATCACTTCAAAGTTCTCACTTTGTGTCATTTTACATGCTTTGAAATGTTTTAGTAAAAAAAAATTCATATTTGGGCACTAAACATTTTTCATTTTAATTAAACAATTTGTAATTTTAATTTGTTAATTTAGGAAGGGGGGGTTAATTTCTCAGGATCAGGTCCATGAGAATTCGATCCCAGGACGGCTGTAGCGCAACGGCGCTACATGTTGGTGCACTGACAGATATCATTCTGCTATCGTATCAGCTGATAAATTTCATATCGGTTCATATCGGTTTCATATCTCTTATTATATATATATATATTATTTTTATGCTATTTGGCCCAGCTCTAACACAAACTACACATGTAAATCAGAGGGTCTGTTTCAGATTTTCTTTGCACAGAGACAGGATAAGTCGGGCCAAAGCAGTAACTCACGCAGGCAGGCGTTGTCAGTGAAGAACTCTGTGAATCTGTCGCATTCCTCTTTGCTGTTGCCGCTGCTGCTGCAGTCACAGAATGGAGACACGCTGATCTTGGGTGAGCGCAGATAATTTGGGGTCATCACCGTGCCTGGAAAACAAAAGGACATTAAAGTATCAATTTCATATTTAATTGGAATTTGATTAAATATGTGCGTTTTTAAAAGCCTGATTGTGTACACATCAAAACCCTAAACCCTTGCCATCTTCAGATTAGCCGTTATGCTGTTCTCACTGAGCTTTCTTAAAAATAATACTTTGGTGCAGTGTGCCTCATAAAAGCTGTACTGTGGGGATGTGACAGTGTTAGCCCACAGAGAAACAGTCTCCCACTGGTAGAACAACAACAGGAGCTAATCACAGATTAATAGCTGCACTGCTGTATTCCCGTGTGTCCAGCTGTTGTTTCTGTGTGCTGCACACACGACTTTGGAAAGACATCCAGCACAAGCAAAACGCAAAGAAAGAACTAGAGAACAAACATGTTTTCACAAAGGCTTTCTCTATATATATCTCAGTGGATTTTATGGAGAGTAGTAGAAGTCATCAATCATCAATCATCATCAGTATATAACAGGTTGATGTGTGTGTGTGTGTGTGTGTGTGTGTGTATTCCCCATGACACTGAATTAATATAAAATGTACTATATTAATAATTCAAAAATAAATTTTTGTAGACCCTAATATTAAATTTACCATATTAATAATAATAAAAATAAATAAATATATGTTACAGGGCAAACTCACCAATGAGGCCAGAGTACGACAGCAAGCAGTCAGCATAATTCTCCTTCAGACAGCCAGAGAGAGAGCGGGGTTCAGGTTGACAGTTGGTGAAGAAATCAGCCAGACGAGACCTAAAACACCACACACACACACACACACACTTCATATTACATAATTCTCATCTCTTCCTGACATCTATTCTAGTACAATGAGTGCTAATGACACCACTTTATAATTAAATACGGTTCATTATGAATGAAAGAAAACATATGTTGCCAAATCTGTTTGAAAAGCACACTGCACACAATTCTTGGCTGTTAAAAGTGTTGGAAGACTCTCAGTAGTAGTCTGTGGCAGTGTTAAGAACGGAGAAGGAATGTGTAAATGAATGTGCTGTGCCGTGTCTCCTAAGACAACATGGTGTGGGACTAGTGTGGGATCTCTGCACAACTCCACCGAACACCTTGCTACAGCTAGGGGCTACACCTGGCTTCAAAATAATCATGGGTACAAGAGCAGGATGGATGCAGCAAGAAAGACATATAATGAGGAAAAAATGACTGGAATGAAGCATGTGAACTGTACAGACCTGGAGCGCAAGTGCAAATATTTTCCATTTATTTGTATGAGTGTCTGAGTGTGCCCCCCGAATGCCGAGCGGTGGCTCTTCTGATTGAGCAGGGTCATTAGCTGTCGCACTCTCTGTGCCTAAAGACGTTTACTTGGCAAAACTTCTACTTTACTTCTACATCCACGTTGTGCTAATGAATCCTTAACAAGCCACTTAGCGGACTCTGGGGTTGCCTCCTTCCTGCACAAACCAGATTTAAGGCTGCAGTTTTTATTGCTAGACTTCAATAATCACCACGATCGTCCTCGCAATGTGTTCTCCTGCCTTACCTTAATAAATGCTTTATTTCCCAATAGATGCAGTTTAGCTGCTCATTGCCATGTCTGTCCCTATTGGTGAATATGTGTTATTACAGATGGCATGTTGTGATGTTGCCTTTCAGATTCAGTGAGGCATTTCTTAGCACCTCTAAATGGCTCATTTTGCACTGCCATGTGTTAATGCACACAAGATAAGTGTTGCCATGAAGTGTGGATGCATTTGCATGTAAGTGTGTGTGTGTGTGTGTAAGAGGGCGAAAGAGAAGGATAGCCAACTGTTCTTAACTTTGTGTATATACTTTATTTACTCGCTTTACAACTATAAAGTTTGAGACTGCTAGTGAAATGGTTCTGTTATTTTTATATTATATTATATTATATTATATTATTATTAGATCATTATAAATTATTATATTAATAATATTTTAAATTGTTTTTAAATGCCAGTTCTTAATTTACATTAGTTTATTTATTAAGTGAAATATATAATTTCAATCATATATCAATAGAATTATTACTAACATATGTTAGAATAGAATGGAATATTGAAATATATTTAGTTGTTTATTATCTTATAACAATTTAAGTGAATGCTGAATCCAAATATATGAAAAAAAATTATACATATTTATTATGGCCAGTTCTTATTATTTAGGGTCAGTTCACTAATTTATTATTATTACTTTACAATAGGGTCTGAATAGATACAACTTTTGATTTTAATAATGTATTAGTAAATGTTGAAGTTATCATTATAAGATTAATAAATGCTGGTAACACTTTATTTTAAGGTGTCCTTGTTACACATTATATGTACTTACTATTAAAATAACAATAAATTATGCATAATTACATGCAAGTAACCCAAACCCTAATCCTAACCCTAACCATATAGTAAGTACATGTAGTTAATTAATATTACTCAGTACTTAAATGTATAATTACACTGTAACAACGAGGTATTTTTTAATTGTTAGTTTATGCTAACTAATGTAGTTAACTAACATTAACTAATAGAAATGTATTGTAAAGTGCTATTGATTTATTCATTTAACTTCATTGCCTTAACAACATAAGAACATGCTCACGAGAATAATATTTTAAGTTGCCTGTTATAAATGAGTTGTTTGTGGCTCAGACCTGCAGATGTAGTTGGTCTTGCAGGACGCTTGCAGTGCCAGGCAGTTGGGCTTCTCCTTGTCCTCATATGAACAGGCTGGTACGATGGTCTGGCGTCTGCGCTCAGAACAGGCCAGCTGATCCCCTAGAGGACAGGAGCAGAAGAGCATACCGTAGCTGTGCTTGGGCGGCACCTTGTCGAAGAACTGCCGCAGGGCCTTGTGGCACTTCCGTTTGTTGCAGACTTCAGCCGTTGAGACTCGGCTGGTGCAGGGGCTTATGTAAGCCGAACGATATTTCTTACAGGTATCGTTTAGGTTGCAGGCCTTTGCTGCGTTCAGGCAGTTGTTCTCCTTTGCTAGCGCTGGCTCACCTGCAAAGACAAAGATGCATGGTATAAAAGACAATATAACTAATATAAACACAGATACAGTCTGTCTGTCAATCATTTTTGGAGAGAGGGTATGCGGTTGAAATGCAGCTAAACCAGCTAAAATTGCTTTAAAATTGCTATATAAGGAAAAAAATGAAGAAATTGACAAAAAATTTAAACTTTTAAAAGTAAAAAAAAGTTAAATTAAAAATAATGGTAAAAAAACAAAGACAAAGAAAAAGAGGAATGCCGAGCGGTGGCTCTTCTGATTGAGCAGGGTCATTAGCTGTCGCACTCTCTGTGCCTAAAGACGTTTACTTGGCAAAACTTCTACTTTACTTCTACATCCACGTTGTGCTAATGAATCCTTAACAAGCCACTTAGCGGACTCTGGGGTTGCCTCCTTCCTGCACAAACCAGATTTAAGGCTGCAGTTTTTATTGCTAGACTTCAATAATCACCACGATCGTCCTCGCAATGTGTTCTCCTGCCTTACCTTAATAAATGCTTTATTTCCCAATAGATGCAGTTTAGCTGCTCATTGCCATGTCTGTCCCTATTGGTGAATATGTGTTATTACAGATGGCATGTTGTGATGTTGCCTTTCAGATTCAGTGAGGCATTTCTTAGCACCTCTAAATGGCTCATTTTGCACTGCCATGTGTTAATGCACACAAGATAAGTGTTGCCATGAAGTGTGGATGCATTTGCATGTAAGTGTGTGTGTGTGTGTGTAAGAGGGCGAAAGAGAAGGATAGCCAACTGTTCTTAACTTTGTGTATATACTTTATTTACTCGCTTTACAACTATAAAGTTTGAGACTGCTAGTGAAATGGTTCTGTTATTTTTATATTATATTATATTATATTATATTATTATTAGATCATTATAAATTATTATATTAATAATATTTTAAATTGTTTTTAAATGCCAGTTCTTAATTTACATTAGTTTATTTATTAAGTGAAATATATAATTTCAATCATATATCAATAGAATTATTACTAACATATGTTAGAATAGAATGGAATATTGAAATATATTTAGTTGTTTATTATCTTATAACAATTTAAGTGAATGCTGAATCCAAATATATGAAAAAAAATTATACATATTTATTATGGCCAGTTCTTATTATTTAGGGTCAGTTCACTAATTTATTATTATTACTTTACAATAGGGTCTGAATAGATACAACTTTTGATTTTAATAATGTATTAGTAAATGTTGAAGTTATCATTATAAGATTAATAAATGCTGGTAACACTTTATTTTAAGTACATTATATGTACTTACTATTAAAATAACAATAAATTATGCATAATTACATGCAAGTAACCCAAACCCTAATCCTAACCCTAACCATATAGTAAGTACATGTAGTTAATTAATATTACTCAGTACTTAAATGTATAATTACACTGTAACAACGAGGTATTTTTTAATTGTTAGTTTATGCTAACTAATGTAGTTAACTAACATTAACTAATAGAAATGTATTGTAAAGTGCTATTGATTTATTCATTTAACTTCATTGCCTTAACAACATAAGAACATGCTCACGAGAATAATATTTTAAGTTGCCTGTTATAAATGAGTTGTTTGTGGCTCAGACCTGCAGATGTAGTTGGTCTTGCAGGACGCTTGCAGTGCCAGGCAGTTGGGCTTCTCCTTGTCCTCATATGAACAGGCTGGTACGATGGTCTGGCGTCTGCGCTCAGAACAGGCCAGCTGATCCCCTAGAGGACAGGAGCAGAAGAGCATACCGTAGCTGTGCTTGGGCGGCACCTTGTCGAAGATTGTTTTTAAATGCCAGTTCTTAATTTACATTAGTTTATTTATTAAGTGAAATATATAATTTCAATCATATATCAATAGAATTATTACTAACATATGTTAGAATAGAATGGAATATTGAAATATATTTAGTTGTTTATTATCTTATAACAATTTAAGTGAATGCTGAATCCAAATATATGAAAAAAAATTATACATATTTATTATGGCCAGTTCTTATTATTTAGGGTCAGTTCACTAATTTATTATTATTACTTTACAATAGGGTCTGAATAGATACAACTTTTGATTTTAATAATGTATTAGTAAATGTTGAAGTTATCATTATAAGATTAATAAATGCTGGTAACACTTTATTTTAAGTACATTATATGTACTTACTATTAAAATAACAATAAATTATGCATAATTACATGCAAGTAACCCAAACCCTAATCCTAACCCTAACCATATAGTAAGTACATGTAGTTAATTAATATTACTCAGTACTTAAATGTATAATTACACTGTAACAACGAGGTATTTTTTAATTGTTAGTTTATGCTAACTAATGTAGTTAACTAACATTAACTAATAGAAATGTATTGTAAAGTGCTATTGATTTATTCATTTAACTTCATTGCCTTAACAACATAAGAACATGCTCACGAGAATAATATTTTAAGTTGCCTGTTATAAATGAGTTGTTTGTGGCTCAGACCTGCAGATGTAGTTGGTCTTGCAGGACGCTTGCAGTGCCAGGCAGTTGGGCTTCTCCTTGTCCTCATATGAACAGGCTGGTACGATGGTCTGGCGTCTGCGCTCAGAACAGGCCAGCTGATCCCCTAGAGGACAGGAGCAGAAGAGCATACCGTAGCTGTGCTTGGGCGGCACCTTGTCGAAGAACTGCCGCAGGGCCTTGTGGCACTTCCGTTTGTTGCAGACTTCAGCCGTTGAGACTCGGCTGGTGCAGGGGCTTATGTAAGCCGAACGATATTTCTTACAGGTATCGTTTAGGTTGCAGGCCTTTGCTGCGTTCAGGCAGTTGTTCTCCTTTGCTAGCGCTGGCTCACCTGCAAAGACAAAGATGCATGGTATAAAAGACAATATAACTAATATAAACACAGATACAGTCTGTCTGTCAATCATTTTTGGAGAGAGGGTATGCGGTTGAAATGCAGCTAAACCAGCTAAAATTGCTTTAAAATTGCTATACAAGGAAAAAAATGAAGAAATTGACAAAAAATTTAAACTTTTAAAAGTAAAAAAAAGTTAAATTAAAAATAATGGTAAAAAAACAAAGACAAAGAAAAAGAGTCTGATATTATCCACAGCTCTGAAACCCTTGCGCCACAGAAAAATCTTTTATTTGAATACCCAACGGAACTGACAGACATGTGAATTAATCATCACAGTTTCTGCAGGTCTGCCAAAACACACAGTTGCAGGCCTTTGCTGCGTTCAGGCAGTTGTTCTCCTTTGCTAGCGCTGGCTCACCTGCAAAGACAAAGATGCATGGTATAAAAGACAATATAACTAATATAAACACAGATACAGTCTGTCTGTCAATCATTTTTGGAGAGAGGGTATGCGGTTGAAATGCAGCTAAACCAGCTAAAATTGCTTTAAAATTGCTATACAAGGAAAAAAATGAAGAAATTGACAAAAAATTTAAACTTTTAAAAGTAAAAAAAAGTTAAATTAAAAATAATGGTAAAAAAACAAAGACAAAGAAAAAGAGTCTGATATTATCCACAGCTCTGAAACCCTTGCGCCACAGAAAAATCTTTTATTTGAATACCCAACGGAACTGACGGACATGTGAATTAATCATCACAGTTTCTGCAGGTCTGCCAAAACAGAGGCTGTTTATAAGGAACCTGTTTTTTGTTTTGGGTTGTTTTTTTATGTTAAACGGAACAGTGCTCATCCTTTGGATCCCTGCAGCCTAAACAAACAGTCATCTTGGCCGAACAGGGGAGTCATCAAACAGCCGGCACGGCTCTGCTCTCGCCTGTCAGCTGCGGCTAATTGCCGGCTTTCTAACACATTCCACAATTAACTAACATTTCTGGAGACTTGCTGAGCTACAGCAGCAGTTTGGCTTATTAAAAGAGCCAATTAAAAACAAGAGATGGGTTGTATTAGAGCAGGGTGGAGCGTACATGTGCACGTGTTTTTCTATGTACGTGTGTGTATGTGTGTTTAAGGACAGTGCTAATATGATGGTTGTTTTTAAGGAAGCCTGCGAGGAGACTGTATCCTCAGTGCCTCTAGCGGCAGGAAGTGATGTCATTCAGTCATGCAAGTCATGTTGGATTAGACTAAAGATAAAAACAGGTGTATAGAACACCAGGTGTATGGAAGCCACCTGTCCACTATCTCTGACATTTGTGTACGATTGTTGCATTTCGCTGCAGTTAAGCCGGGCATACAATGTGCGATTTCAGCAATGTTTTTGTTAAATACCAACTCTCACTGTACGAGTAAATTGCATTTATGTGCTCACAATATACGCTCCATCGTCGAGCTGAAACTTGACTGCTCACAATATACGTGGGAAGTAAACACGTGGGATCCCCCAAACATGGGACTGTGTAGCCTCCATCGCTTCTGTCCAAACAACACGCCATGTCAACAAGGTTTCATTTCTGTTTAGGGCAGTCGGTTCATAGCACTGCTTTAACTGTGCGATAACTTCACGAGGGGCGACCAAAATGTCAGAAATTCATCCGGCTATTCGATTGCCGGTCGGTAGAGGCTAATCGCCTTTCATTACCCCTTGTACACTCCACAACAAAACACACATGACAATTCGGCCTGACTTGGGGAAAAAATGCTGCATAACCACATACAAAGTAAATTAAATACTAAATAGAATAAACAAATTCAAAATAAAATAAAAAAAAAAAAAAAAAAAAAGAGTTGTATTATTCAGAAATCAGCTCAAAATCAGACGAAAATCACACAGTGTATGCCCGGCTTTACATGGAAGTTTCAAAGCAGCTGTTTTTTTCACTTGGTAAAATGACAGAATAATCAACTTATGAATATATCCCCTCAAAATGACCGCTATTATGTCTGAAAGAAAAGCATAGTAGGTTTTTACATAGTAGTAAGCATAGTTAATTTTGAAATAATTATAAAATATTGATGTCAGACATGTCATGTTGCATACAGTCTAATGGCAAAAATTCTAATATTCCGCACCCAAACCTCAAATTAATTTTGAAAATTCTGCATACGCATATGACTGAAACTCTATGCAGCTCCTGTAGTGCTCTCTATTAGAAATGAATGACTTCTGGTCTGTCATTTGTCATACATAGTGAAAAGGAGGTTCGAAGTGGACATGGATTCAAAATTGACATTTCATAGTATTTGTGCTCAATTCAAAGCAAAATGTTATATTTTTTTCAACAAAACGTATCAAAATTTCTGCTTCTGAAATTCATATCACAAATTCATTTTACTTTTTTAATCCCTCCTCTTCAACAGCCTTGCTGTGGTACATAGCTTTTCAATGTGGTATATTACTGATAATGCTGCACAATGATATGTAGAAAAACTGAAATCAGTGCTCAGTAGCCGGGTTTCCATCCAAAGTTGCAAATTTAACTTGTGCGCAAAATTAGAATGTCGCATAAAACATTTGCGAATAAGCACCATTTCCACCCGACGAGTCAAAGAGAACAAAATCGTCACTTCCTGATAAACTGGCACTAAATATAACAAAGAAAAGTGGGAGAAGTCAGTGAATATAATACTTTTCATATATAATAAATGATTTGTGCCTCAGAGCGAGCAGACGAAACACAATGAATGCGGTAATTGCTTTCGTAAATGCCAGCTGTTCGGGAACACAGTCGTGTAACAGTTCTGGCGGGCAATAATACAGAAATACTTTGACAACAGACTTTGCTCGGGCATTTCAGAATGACCATAGCAACATTTCAGGTGCTGTGCAACAAGATCGGTCCGCTGGTCAGGTTATGCCATTCCATCGCGCAAAGTCACATGATTTGTTTGATGCACATGAAGGAATTTATTTGGCAAATGCGTTACCATCTCCCATTATTCGCATTAACCCTTTTTCGCACAAGACAAAAACCACCTCAAGTGAGCGTAAAAACTTTTTTGCGAATCAAGTTTTTTTTTTCAAAATTTGGTGTTTCCATCACTCGTTTCTAATGCGCTACTTCAAAATGTGCGCTAAAACAGGGTGATGGAAACATAGCTGGTGATGACTATATCTCTTCCAAGTAAAAATCTGTTTGAGCTGAAGACAGTAGCAGATACACTACCATTCAAAAGTTTGAGGTCAGTAACATTTTATAAGAACAAAAGAAATTAATACTTTACTCAGCAAATATGAATTACATTCATCAATAAAGAACTGACATTTGTAATGTTTCAAAAAGTAAGGTTTATATTTGAAATAAATGTTCTGTTCTGTTCTGTTCTTATGAATTTTACATTAATCAAAGAATCCTGAAAAAAGTATCAAGATTTGCACAAAAATATTAGACAGCTGGACTGTTTTCAGCACGAATAGTAATAAGAAGTATTTCTTGTGCACCAAATAAGCTTAGTGTGATTCAGCTTTTCCATCACAGGAATTAATTACATTTTAAAATAGATTAAAGTAGATAACCGTTATTTTAAATTGAAACAAAAAACCCACAATATTACTGTTTTACTGTATTTTTGATTAAATAAATGCAGCCTTGTTGGGCTTAAGTGACTTTTTTTTCAAAAACATTAAAAAATCTTAACGACCCCAAACTTTTGAACAGTAGTGTGTCTTCCAGAGACACACACACACACACACGCACATTGAAAGTCCATCTGCCCAGACAACATCTGCCCATTCAAGCCCTTCAGAACAGAAAAGTCTCTGTCTCTCTCTCTCTCTCTCTCTCTCTCTCTCTCTCTTTCTCTCTCTCCAGAAGGGGTGCTTATCTATGTGTGGAAGAAAAAGTGGAATGCAATCTTGCCTATTCATAAACAGTGTGATGTTCTCAGTCAGAGCATCAGACATGCACACACACATTCACACAGGCACTCAAAGCAAGAAAAAAAGCCCTCTCTGCTGAGTTCCACTGCTGTTAGATGACATCATCAAAAAAAGACAGTCTGTGTGTGTGTGTGTGTGTGTGTGTGCGATGTGCCCCTCTGATCTGATGCCCTGAGGCTGACAAGAATAAAATACCTATTCTGTGGCTTGGCACAAAGGGCTTCAGGTTGAAACGATCCTCTACAGCTGTCTGGATCCTTCACCTGTCGAATGAACCCTTAGTACCAGATGTCACACTGAAGAGACTGACCCAATCACACATGAACACACACACACACACACACACACAATCCACATAACATTCATTGAGCACCAAAAAAAAAAGTACAAAGTTGCTATGGCGAGTAAATAAAACAGATTTACTTGTAGTTGACTGGTAATTTCATAAAAAATAACATAATACAGGGTTTAAATCAAATTGTAGGAGCAATAGTCCAACTCCCACTGATGTAAGATACACGATTCAAATCAAATTGTCTACCAAGTAAAATATCTGCATTGACTTGTGTCATTTTCAATAACTTTTTTTCATTCTCTGCATATGTAATGAATAAGCTATAAGTAATCTAATATAAAGCTGCAAGTAGATTTTTTTTATAATTTTTTTTTTAGAAGTCATGGAAGCGCACAAACAAAGAGTATGATGTAAATTAATTAAATTTAAATAATTAATAATCTTATATCATTCAAAAGTCTCTCATGCTCATCAAGGCTGCATTTGTTTAATTAAGCAATACAGTAACAATTTTAATATTGTGAAATATTACTTTTAAACAGCTGAATCTTCAGCTTCCAATATTCGAGTTTTCAGTGTCACATGTATTCACAGTTCACATGTATCCCTATAGAAATAATTCTATGCTGGATTTGCTGGAAACAGGGATACTTTTTTCAAGATTTTTTGATGAATAGAAAGTTCAAAAGAACAACATTTGAAATAAAAATTGTTCATAGCAATGTATAAAGTCTGTACCTTTGATCAATTTAATGCACCCTTGCTGAATAATTACTTTGTGTAATAATAAAGAATAATAATAATAAGAAGAAGAAATAGAGTAAGAAAGGACACATTGTCTTATTTCATTTAGCATTAACAGGTACTTCTGAACCATAATGCAGAAATATGTTTCACGTTCGCAAACACTAACATCACACATACATGCTGCAGCTCCTTCACCACACACCTCACACACACTGGCCATCTGGCCTGGAAGGTAGAGCAGGAATCCCCTCCCCTACTGTGTCTCATCTCTGATACAGCCTCAAATTGATTAGTGTCTCCTATTTCCTTCCCCTTTTGGCTCTAATTTTCAATTAGCAGGAGAATCAGTCTGAATAATGACCTTGAATGCTATTGGAACAAACCTGGGGTGTGCATACAGATCTGCTTCTCATGTTTTATTTGGGCCTTTGTTATCCATCTGTTCTTTCCTTGAGCCAATACGGCAGTGATCCAACTGTGGGCAAGTAAAGATTTGCCTTTTATTTTAAAGGAAGTTGTCATGATTATAAATAAACTCTTAGAATGCAGCAGTTAATATCTATGAGAAACTCATTTCTGCCTTGATTTTTTAAAAATGAAAAAAAAAAAAAAAAAATCAGTTAAGTTAGAGCCAATGTGCATTCTTAACAAGTTGGAGCTCACATAATCACTTGGGTTTGTGTTCCTGTAGATCAACATGCAAAGGCGCTAACAACAGTTCAATTTTCAGGCATATTTTGATAAAATGTCCAAATCCTCCCTCTTTCCCATACTGTTACATCTAATAAAAAGGCAAAAAGCTCTAAAATATAACTATTAACTGTTAGTATCAGTTTTTAGAAATGCAAAGAATATACTGTAGATGTTCCAATTTAATAAAATGAGAGCAAAGGCACCATAGTCACACTTTTTATTCTGTCTCTCATCTGTGCTGTTTTAACATACTTTCTCTCCAGGATCAGACAACTGAGGCCTGATTAAATCCTAATAAAAGCCTCACCTGAGGGTTAATGGGAAATGTACAGTGAAACGAGGAGGGGAGGCCAGTGCACTCCTATCATACTTTATCTGGAACTGTAATGTCACCAGCGATTAGCAGAGAGGTCGAGGATTTGATTAAAACACCACCGTGATTAGAACCTAATGTCCTCTTGAGTACACGAGTGTGTGTTAGTCTCTCTCTATAACTGTCTATCTGTCTTCAGGTGATTGTCAGTTACTGGACTGCAGAGAAAGTAAATGAAGAGACAATTATAGAAAAAAGATTGTAATGAGACTAAAAGGATGGAAAACATTAGCAAATTCTTCGACTGAGACTTGTGGTGTGTGTCCAGGTTTATTTTTCTCTGCGGTCACACAGATGTAGTGTTTAATCATATAAGGTAAGGATTGTGTTTGATAATGGGCTTTAATTAGTCAGCTTTATAGGGGCTCTGACAAAGCCCTCTGCAGTCCTTATGGACAGAGTATCTGCCTGTTTATCTAATATAAAATAAATACACAAGCGTAATGACATAAATACAACTGAAGCATCATGCACTAAAAGCGACAAATAATAGGACATAATAGCCCCGCCCACAGAGAAAAATCTCATTGGTCCAAAATCTTTCTCCAGAACTGTACATTAAACATCAAAACTCTTCTGATTTGCTGAGACTGTGTCATGTCACACAATAAATATTGCCCAGCCCTAGTTTAAAGTCCTCAATTTGTAATTCAGAAAGTGCTAACTATCACTTCTTGCAGTATATGTACAGTATGTTGGGACCATAACACCCCATTTCTATCATGACAAATCTCGGAAAATTTTAGCATGATAATGGATATGACAATGTTAATCTATTTGGTCTTGGTCGGAATAGATCTGCTATGCTGCTGCTGTTGAATTGTTGCTGCTGTTGGTTATTGCTGGTGTTGTAGATTTTTTCTGCTGCTGCAAGCAAGTACAGGAACTTGCTACTGCCAATACATATGCTGTGCTCTGCTGTGTACATACAGTGCTGTGAGTATTTAGGACATACTGCTGCTGCACAAATAGTAGGGCTGGGCGATATAGCTAAAAAAATGTATCAACAATATAATGTTTCATATCGTTCTATATCGATAATTATTGACATTTTTTATAACCTTTTTTAAAACAAAGAGTTTTCTAAAAGTTTAAACTGTTTTAACATTGCATGGCTTTCTATACATCTCTTGTGAGACGCGGGTGCAGCAGTCATATTTGTCCGTCTAGAAAATGCGCTGAATATGCGTTCTGTGTGAATGGCTTGGTTTCGATTTTAACCTAATCAAGATCTTCTCCGCATTGAGCTACTATATTTCTCTAATATTTTGAATGAATAACGCAGCAACTGCGCGTCTCGTGGGCTAGACTAACAAAACATTAAAATACAACAACGTCCCTTACATCATCATCACCGCATCTCACGCACCACTGATGACGCTCCCTGACGCACACCTAACATTTCGATTGTACTATTTTTGCATTCAAATGCAAATGTTTATTTTAAATTCGACTAATATTCAATTTGTATTCACAATCTCCTCATTACAGGCAGGCACAGCACTCATGTTCGTGTTTGTGTGTGCTGTCTGCGTCACTCATAGCACGTGCCTATATCGTGCACTATATCGAACATTTTTTATATCGTTAACGAAGAAGGTGTACCGTCGATAAATTTCAATACCGTTTTATTGCCCAGGCCTAACAAATAGCATATATAATATCCCATAGCAGATCTATACAGATGGAGCTGGGGAGGTGGAGGTTTTCAGAGGAACTCTGAAAGCATGCTGCTGCGAACTGCTCTAGTGAATGCTATCTAGCCATTTAAATGTAAAGCAGTAAGCTCACTGACTGCATATGCAACATAAACCAATCAGCTTGTGCCAACTAGTTTTACGCTGTGAATATCATCAATTTGTGTTAACAACCCATCAGCCTGCGCCATCTAGAGTTTCATGACAGAACTTGGCATTTGTACAAGTGGAATCATAGAGAGCCATCTTTTCTTGTTGACTGAGTGAACCAGAGAAGCCAAATGGTTGGAAAGAAAACCCTGTATTTTTTTGTATTTTAGCTCTTTGTAGCGCTTAATAAACTCTCTCTTTCCACAAACAATCCTCCGGTGTAATAACGGCAAATGAAACTATAACTCAAGACCTCTGTAATTTATCCCTGAAGCTCTCTCTATCTTTCCTCATGCTTTCGATCAAGGTGGCATGCTCTCGGAGAAGGACATTCCTCTAAGAGATTTCATAAGGATGCATTGGGTTTCAGAAGTGACTGGTTAAATCCTGGGGTAATGGAGAGTTTGGTAAGGAAGCCGGTCTTTCCAAGGAGATTTTGGCTCAGAAAATATGATACTTTCTATTAGTACCGTATTGGCCCGAATATAAGACGACCCTGATTATAAGACGACCCCCCTTTTTCCAGATGTACCTTTTGGAAAAAGGCTTTTTAAAAACCAAATCTTGTTTTTTCTCAGTAAAACACATTTTGTCTTCAATTATTTTCATATTGCATATTTTTCCTATTTTAATTTTTGTTTTGAAAGTATGGTAAAAACTGGTAAAATGTACCAACAATCACATAAAAAAAAATATACACTTTTTGATATACCATTAAAAAAAAAACAACAACAACAGGTAGCCCATCTGAATTAGGACATTTAGGCTATCCATCTAATAGTAGCCTACCAAAATCTTATTAACAGTAGAAGTTAAATCTTACTGTAGTCTTCAAATCTGGGTACTGTCTTACGTTTTAAAATCACAAAGGGAGTTTGGTCCCATCAGGCTAACGTGACAGTCACGACTCATGCAGCTGTAACGTTTTCTTTTTCTTTTGTTTTTACTCACGATCTTTACAACACGCATTACATTACGTATTTCATGGCACACTCGTTTTATGCGTATTTGGCGCCACCTATTGTTGTGGGTGTATTATTGACATGTCAAAGTCTAAACCCTGAATATAAGACGACCGCGTTTTTTCAGATGTATTTCCAAGAAAAAAACATCGTCTTATATTCGGGTCAATACGGTAGTTTGAGTAATTTTGCATAAACTAGCATTTGATGCCTTGGCTATGTGATTAGCCTGAAGGACTTAGAAGCAGTGGACATTTTATTTGGGCATGTCAGATACTGTATCTCCACTCTCAGCAAAATGGAAGTTTGTTTGAGAAGTTAACATCCCTCACACACATACGCACTCCCTCCAGCATTAGCATCACCATCCTGCCAGAACCCTCGACTGATGAGGATTCATGGCCCAGACTGCCTGCTCAATCCCGGCCCTGTACACAAACATGATAGAGATATACTGTCCTAGCCCCAGAGTACCAGCGCACTGAGAGACATCCGTTTCAGGGAAAGTTATACTAGTGAGAATCATTAGACCTGCTGCTGTATTTGCATGAATGCAAGAGATAGGATAGCTGTGATCTATTTCCCATGATTGGAAGTGATAAAATAGAGCATGCAAACAGAATGTTGCTGAATCATTGTTCAAACAATTACCGTTTTACCATGTACAAATAAGAAATTGAAATAATATAGAGAAAGTAATGATTTTTATTCATTGTTTAAGCAGGAAAATGTATATAATGTGTGGTCAGTGACCACACTGATGAAGTCCAAATGTCTGTGATCAGAAATTATTTTTTAATGAAAACAGTAACTTTGTGAAATATTGTTACAATTTAAAATGACTGTTTTCTATTTTAATATATTTTAAAATGCAGTTTATTCCAGTGAAAGCTGAATTTTCAGAAATCATTCTAATATGCTGATTTGGTGCTCAAGAAACATTTCATATTATCAATGTTGAAAACAATTGTACTGTATAATATTTTACGGAAACTGCTACCTTTTTTGAGGATTACTTGATAAATAGAAAGTTCTAAACAACTACATTTATTTGAAATTTAAATCTTTTGTAACAAAAGTCTTTTCTGTCACTTTTGATAAAATTTAATGCATGCTTGATGACAAAGTATAAATTTATTAAAAATATATTTTTGACCCCTTAACTTAAAAAATGTAAAAGAAATAAAAATTATGCCAAAAAGTTATAAAAAAAAAAAGATTAATAATAATAATGCGTTAAATGAGTAATAATTTTTTCCTTTGGTTTCATAAATTAAATGTAAAAAATGCACACTACATATTTCAATAATATTGATATTTTCTGTCTATTTGATTGACCTCAACTTTAAAAATACCCACAGTGTCGACAGAAAGAGACTGAGGACCATCTCAGCACAACGAAGCAGGAGATGCTGTTTGCAGAAACTTAAAAGCTGCAGGTCTTGATAAACATGGCTGAAAACAACATCATTACTGAGTTAGATTAGGCAGCTTGTGATATAACAATTTTTCAGGTCCAGCCCTGCTGCTTTCATGACTTAGAATAATTTTCCATTTCATTTGGAATCGATCAACTTTCCAAAGTGAGACAGATTGACCCCGGGTGGTAAAAAATTCGGTGAAAGTGCATCTATTGCCAGAGGCTTAAAGTGCAGTTTAAACCTCCACAGTGCAATCAGGCTAAAGCAGCAGTGCTTGGCTCTGATTGGGCCGTACACGTTACATCAAAACTGGCAGCACTGATAGAGGCCATCTGCTCTGGAGCTCAGAAAGCTGTATGGCTTACCAAGCACCCTTAAAATGACAGCTAAAACTACTATTGAGACTTGTGAGGCATCAGACAGCTCCAGTCATATGACATTTGACATACGTCACAGCCATCGCTGCAGTCTTTATCACACCGCCTACTGACTATACGAGTCAAAGGTCATGCTGAAGTGAAGAGACATCGCATCCAAATCCGTCAGGCAGCGCTACTCATGTGTGAATCCTCTAAGAGAGTGGGAACGATGTGGGAGGGAAAATACTTTAACAGCAGTCACGTTCAAAAGGCGCCCACTGACTGAACTGCTCATAAAGGACTGGAAGAGTGAGAGATCGCTCTGAGCTAATGCGGAAACCCAGTGGGAGTGGAATATCAGTGCGGCTATCTAAACTGGCAGTCATCTGCGTCTGCCGCACTTCTAAATCATACAAGTACTGTGATATTTCTCTCTGCTCACATTCAGTAACAAAAAAACAGAGAGTAGAGCTAGGGGCTTTGTAATGAGAAAGCAAAATGTGGCTGTGAGATGCAACAAACGGCATGTTTTAACATGCTTTCTCACATCATCTCTCTCACACATACAAACAGCCCTTAAGTGTTAGTGTGGCATGAATGCAAATCAGATCAACTCAATTTAAACAACTTATTTAAAGTAATCTGCTTTCTATTAGCGATTGGTCAGGATGGCTGATCCACCAACTGAATAGTTTGACTTTTTTGTCTACAAGTTTTTTTTAGAGTCAGTGTTTTCTTAACATGCTATGAGACTGCCAACTGTGAGAGACTTGGCCATTGCATTGTTTTATTCAGTTTTTTTTTTCCTTCAACATCTCACACCATGAATTTTGTGTCAAGTTAAAAATAGCTGCAATGAACAGAAGTAGTGACAGATCTTCCAGATTGTGATGTACATTTGAGTGAAACAGATTATCCAAAAAAAAAAACTTGGGTGAGTACTTGGTTCAGTCCATTGAAGTCTGTCAACGATTTGATTTAAAAATATTGAAATATATTTGGTTTAAAATCACATGCATGGCTGAATCGTTCACAGTAAAACCAAAAATATGCATTTAAAAAAGCACATCTCTGGGCCTCAAGCATTTGGTTACATTCGTATGCGTATCTAGCTGTTCATTAATGCATGAATGTGCTTTGTGTGGTGGACCCTAAATCAGCCCAATTACCCAGGGCTAAGACAGTCTAGTCAACTAGTTGTTCAGACAACCCACTGACTAGTTGATTATAAAAATATGCAGTTCTACGCATTCCTACTTTCTTTGCCAAAATCTTATGTTTGCAAATGAAACATTATAAAAAAGATACTGTCTCTTGTGTTATTGCACAAAAATAATGAATGCCTATTTTATATGAGATGATGATTATACATACTATATATAAATCAGTGCCCCACCACTTTAAATACCTATATAAGACACTAGTAGTTGGGGGTGCTCTGTGTTCAGCGGTGCAAAAGTCATCAGAGAATATAATCTTGCTTGTTCTCTCCACAGCTTTAAGAGTCCGTGGTCTATTATTATCTCAGTGATATGATATTTCTCTCTGCCATCCTTGTCATCGCTCAGAATGTCAGCTGTCAATCAGAGGAAGCATGCAGAGGAAATGAATAGTCTGTTCTAAACGCTGAAAACTGCAGCTTTCATTCAGTTTGAGAGGTTATGACAGGGATTTATACATCTAAAGGGATTTTCAGACACCCGAAATAAAGAACTCTCAAAGCAGAAAACATCTGATATATAAACTCACAAGAGATGGTTGCATATAACAACTAAAAACAACATAAAAATAATAGCTAGAATGTTGTTTTATGAAAAAGACAAGAATAGTATTTCAGCTGAATTGACCCAGAAAACAGGTAAATGACAGTTAAAGGACTACACTCGTCTACACAAACTGATTAAGTGATTAATGTAATGTGACTTAATAGTAGACATTAAATCTACACAGTTCCTGGTTACAGTTTAAAAATTTACATTTATCTGAAAAACAAACATCGTCTCCAGTCCATCAACCTTTATAATTGGGCTGTAGTGATGCTGAATTCACAGAGCATTGCAGTGATTGATGATGCTCATTTTTTAAGCACTGTCTTCAACACTTAAAGTGCATATGACCCAGTTCTCTTAGATGTTTTTAATTTAACATTCACTGTGCCAAAGTATGTCCTGAAGATGGATGACTACTGCTCTCCCAATTCTGGCAGGTAAAGTTGAGGATCGCACAGCAAAAACCATTGGGCTTGGCAGGGACATGGGGAAAAAGAAACCGAGAGCGACAGAGAGACTGGTAGAGAATGAAGATACACAATAATAGTATAGAAAGAAATGTGTGATATTTTGGTACAATATCATTAGCTTTTGGTCATAGTTTTTTATTTAGTTTTTTTTTAATGATCAGTATTTGCTAATATGTAATATTGGCTATTCAATAGTTTTTGCCTATTTTATGATTTAGATTATTTTTGCCATCACTCTACACTTAAAGTGCAGAAATGAAAGTGATAATGCTTGATTATCACCTTAAAGTGATAATGGGCGATTTAACCCTTTAGGGGCTCTATTCTCTAATATCTATCTAGTGTCCCTGCAACCCATATGTACTTCCTCTATTATTATAACTATAAGCACTGATTGTTTTATACATTTCAAAATAAATATTTACTGTAAATTCACACCACCATTCAAAAAATTTCCCGTTTTATATTTTATTTCTGTTTATTATACTTTTATTCAGTAATACATGTATTCTTTTATGAGAGTAAAGACATTGCCATTTATTTCTGTTTCAAATAACTGCAGTTCTTTTGAACTTTCTATTCATTAAATGATCTTGAGGGGAAAAATGATCATGGTTTCCACAAAAATTTTAAGCAACTGTTTTTCAAATGTTTCTTGAGCAGCAAAACAGCAAATAAGAATCATGTGACACTGATGACTGGAATAATAGCTGCTGAAAATTCAGCTTTGCCATTACAGGATTATTGGCTAATCATATTTTCCCTATAGAAAAGAAAAAGAAAAAGAAAGAAAAAAAGAAAGAAAGAAAGAAAGAAAGAAGTGCTTCACTGCTCTCATATCTACCGTATTGGCCCGAATATAAGACGACCCTGATTATACAAAGTCTAGACCCTGAATATAAGACGACCGCGTTTTTTCAGATGTATTTCCAAGAAAAAAATATCGTCTTATATTTGGGACAATACGGTAATTGGCGGAGATGTGGGGTCTCTGGAGAATCTGTCTCTCTGCCCTCAAAGAAACAGCAATGCTGCAAAGATATTTTTTCACATCAAACACACCAACATGTTCCTCTCTCCTGCATTTTGTTGCTTCTTTGAACGCTAACAACTGCTGGTGTTTCATTCAATGTCACAGTTGCAGGAGTTTGAATATTTTGTATCTGACTTAAAAACAAAGTATTACAGAAATGGATGGCAGGAGAGAACTGAAAGCAATGCAGATACGCACAACATCCTGGTTTTGATTATTCCCAAACTGCTCGCTTACACTAGTTGGGAGGTATAGGAACCAGCCAATGAGGTCATTATTACCTAATGAGATTACCTAATGATTCACAGGGGTTCCAGAGCCAATAACTGCCAGATAACTTCCCCTGTAATTATTTGGAAACACCAGTGTGCGCTTCCTCGACATTAAGCCAACATTTTAATCACATTGTCTGAGGGCTTCATAGAGCATAGCAGAGCTGGTTTGTTGAAAATGCTCTTTTATTAGCTGGATTAGCGATGGTCATGATTTAAGCCACAAAACCATCACCATGCACCAGTACCACAGTGTTTTTTGCCTTATAATACTATAAACGCAAGTCTAGAGTGCATATAACCATTCACATGTTTTATCCAAGCATAAGCTGATATTATTTTCGATTGTGATTGGCTGATGAAAGTTTGTAGAAGCAACATAAGACTAGCAATTGCATTTGAATTAGACTGTTCACACAAATCATTCACCTTGATTGCCATTTTTGTTTTTTAAGTTTGTATAGTGACACAAGGGATTGTACGAGATAACTTCACGCTCATGCTTTCCATGAAAATAACCGCTGTGCACTTCTCCATAGCATTACTTCCATCATCTCCACGAACGCATAGCACATAATTAATGTGGCTGCATGAGAAGTGAGAGGATGTAACTCTGAAACAGTCGCCTGTCTGGGTTTGTCGGGCCTCTGGCGGCATACTTTACTGTGGTCAGGCCCGATATGCTTTATGACCTCTCATTAATATCCATTACTATGGAGGTCAGTCAGGACACGCTGGTGGGTTATCTACAGGACTATAAACCACAGCACAATGAGAATGACTACATCCATCACTCATACAGCTCGGACTATGATAGAGAGAGATGAAGAGATAGTGAAGGGACAGAGCAGGAAAAAAAAGAAACACAAGACATTCATAATAAACGAAGGGGAGAATCAATAGCCAGGGAAGATGTGATGATGAAATCTTTCAGTGTGAGTGTTAGTGATGAAACCCAGACAGCCATACATAAAGAATGAACAGTCTTGAGGAAAAACTGAATCGCAGTAGTTCCTATACCCATGCATTTAGAGATGAGGAAATGAACAATTTTACAATATTAAGTGCTGTAAAATACCAAACAAGGTTCTAACACTTTATGACCAATAAATTTGCATGACTTTTCCATGACCTTCTCAATCATTCAGCAATTCTATTTAAAACATGATAAATGTTTTTGAATAGAATTGCTGTGGACGAAATCCACTTGGAATTAATAGATTTAAATGATCATATGTATTAGTGTGCAAATGTACCCAAAGGGCAAAAACATTTATTTAATTAAATTAATTAATTTATTTTAATAGATGATTTGGCTTTTTGAGCCTCCATGCCCACTTTGCCATCCGTAATTATCATCTATTAGCTAGTAACATTTGCTGTTCAAAGAATCACACTGGAAAGTCATCACATCAATGAAATATGACCTTTCATTGTTATTAATTTCTATGATTTAAAACATTTTTAAATTCCTTTCTATACATTACCATTCAAAAGTCTTTTATGCTCACCAAGGCTGCATTTAGTTTATCAAAAACACAGCAAAAACAGTACAATTGTGACATAATATTACAATTTTAAAATAACTGAATATTGAGCAGCCATTATTCTAGTCTTTAAATTTCACATAATGCTTTAGAAATCATACTCATATGCTGATCTGGTGCTTAAGTCACATGTTTTATCCATGCATAAGCCGATATTATTTTCGATTGTGATTGGCTGATGAAAGTTTGTAGAAGCAACATAAGACTAGCAATTGCATTTGAATTAGACTGTTCACACAAATCATTCACCTTGATTGCCATTTTTGTTTTTTAAGTTTGTATAGTGACACAAGGGATTGTACGAGATAACTTCACGCTCATGCTTTCCATGAAAATAACCGCTGTGCACTTCTCCATAGCATTACTTCCATCATCTCCACGAACGCATAGCACATAATTAATGTGGCTGCATGAGAAGTGAGAGGATGTAACTCTGAAACAGTCGCCTGTCTGGGTTTGTCGGGCCTCTGGCGGCATACTTTACTGTGGTCAGGCCCGATATGCTTTATGACCTCTCATTAATACCCATTACTATGGAGGTCAGTCAGGACACGCTGGTGGGTTATCTACAGGACTATAAACCACAGCACAATGAGAATGACTACATCCATCACTCATACAGCTCGGACTATGATAGAGAGAGATGAAGAGATAGTGAAGGGACAGAGCAGGAAAAAAAAGAAACACAAGACATTCATAATAAACGAAGGGGAGAATCAATAGCCAGGGAAGATGTGATGATGAAATCTTTCAGTATGAGTGTTAGTGATGAAACCCAGACAGCCATACATAAAGAATGAACAGTCTTGAGGAAAAACTGAATTGCAGTAGTTCCTATACCCATGCATTTAGAGATGAGGAAATGAACAATTTTACAATATTAAGTGCTGTAAAATACCAAACAAGGTTCTAACACTTTATGACCAATAAATTTGCATGACTTTTCCATGACCTTCTCAATCATTCAGCAATTCTATTTAAAACATGATAAATGTTTTTGAATAGAATTGCTGTGGACGAAATCCACTTGGAATTAATAGATTTAAATGATCATATGTATTAGTGTGCAAATGTACCCAAAGGGCAAAAACATTTATTTAATTAAATTAATTAATTTATTTTAATAGATGATTTGGCTTTTTGAGCCTCCATGCCCACTTTGCCATCCGTAATTATCATCTATTAGCTAGTAACATTTGCTGTTCAAAGAATCACACTGGAAAGTCATCACATCAATGAAATATGACCTTTCATTGTTATTAATTTCTATGATTTAAAACATTTTTAAATTCCTTTCTATACATTACCATTCAAAAGTCTTTTATGCTCACCAAGGCTGCATTTAGTTTATCAAAAACACAGCAAAAACAGTACAATTGTGACATAATATTACAATTTTAAAATAACTGAATATTGAGCAGCCATTATTCTAGTCTTTAAATTTCACATAATGCTTTAGAAATCATACTCATATGCTGATCTGGTGCTTAAGAAACATTTATTATCAATGTTGAAATCAGTTGTGCTGCTTGAAATTTTTGTAGAAACAGTCATACTATTTTCAAGATTCTCTGATGTATAGAAAGTTCAAACGATGAAATAGAAATCTCTTGTAACATTATAAATGCATTTTCTGACACGTTTGATTAATTTAATGCATCCTTGCCAAATAAAGGAATTAATTTCCTTTTTTTGGCAAGGGGGAAAAATAGTACTGATACCAAATTTTTGAACAGTAGTGTATCCAGCATACTAACTAATACTAAATAAAGAAGGGCCTTTTTTTCTGGCCACATAAATCTCGTATGAGAGACCATGCATACAGAATCAAAACAGCAATAAAAGACTATGAGATCCAACTATCCAGCACAAGATTGACTGCACAGCTCTGGTTATGGATGAAAGGAAGTAGTCGTTCTCAAAGGTGAAAACATACGCAAGGGATCACTGCTCATAGCTCAGATTGAGTCAGGGTGCCCTTTGCGTTTGCCTGCTACTTCAAGAACCAGCTAAATGGAGCCTTAAGGTGTTAGAAAACTAAATAAACACAATGTCCTGCAAAGTTCTGTTGAAGAGCCGGTGGCTATTGCATCACTTATCAGCCAGCCCAGACGGAATATAGAGACTTTTTAAAGCTTTTTCTCTGCTGAATATTTGGTTGAAATTGATTTAAACACGGTAAAATGTGTTAAATGAAGCTGAGATTACTGCACTCTTGTTAAGCATAATCAAATAAACCAAAATATCTCAAACACACACACACACACACAATCAATGGTAGAACTCTGGGAATAAAGGTCATTTCAGTTCTGTGAAATATGCAAATGCAAATTCTGTGTGCTTCTCTGCTGAATATTTGGTTGAAATTGATTTAAACACGGTAAAATGTGTTAAATGAAGCTGAGATTACTGCACTCTTGTTAAGCATAATCAAATAAACCAAAATATCTCAAACACACACACACACACAATCAATGGTAGAACTCTGGGAATAAAGGTCATTTCAGTTCTATGAAATATGCAAATGCAAATTCTGTGTGCTACTGCTCATCAGGTCACTTTTTCCTATCAATTTAGACTGTATATCAGCAAGGTAGCGAGTTTTTAGTGTGGCTCCATTATAATAATAATAAAAAAAAAGCAGTATTTTCCCTCAGGAAAAAGAACTGTCATTTGTCCTTTGATAGTGAAGAGGGAGGAGATCAGACATTTTAATACGAGTTATGAGTTTAGTATGAGCTTGTCTGACAGGACAAACTTCAGTCTAAAAGAAACTGGATGACAGGAGATTAAAGTCACAGTCTGGACTCTGCAGCATTACAAGACAAGTGCCAGGACTTTGATTTGTACTTAGAGTTAAGTGCCTGAACCCTGTGATGTATATTTAAAGACCAGCATAGTGCTTAGCTGTTGAAAGGGGAAATTTTATAAAGGGGGAAGTTTATAAAGAGTGAATTCTGGGGGCTTGAGTCTTGTTCTGTGTCGAGTGTGACTGTACGCTGGTGATTTTGCATTAGTGCTGAGCCCTGACCTGCTGTAATGGACTGTGTGATGGAAGAAACGTCTAGTTCAGCAATCGCTTTGAGCCAGAACGCGAGAAATTGACTCATATGCCGATCAATAGTCTGGTAGTGCGCCGCTAAATGAACATACCACAGGACACATTCAAAGATTTGTGTTCATCAAAGAACAAGTCGATTTCTGTGCTTCATGTAATAACTCCACTCCGGATAGAGAGCAGAATTATTAGGCACAACTTAACGTGTCACCTAACTCTCTTTCCAACCGACTGAAAAGGCCAAAACAGTGCCATATGAGCCATTCGCAAGAGCTTCCAGCAATAATTGATTCCAGAGCGCCATTGATGACTTGGAACATGGGCGCTCATATCATCTCCTCAGGGGTTTGGCGTCCTATGGGTTTTTGTTCCAGCTGTGTTCTACAACACCTCATTTGACTAATTAGCAAGTTTTTCAACTACAGGGGATGGTTTATTAATAATGACAGTGAGGGCTTGGAAAATCATAACTTGAGCACGTACATCGGATGTGCAGTAACTTTCACAATTCAAATTGTCCTCACCAGTGGGACCACAAAGGTTGTCTATAGGCTTAAACTGGGATCTGGGGATTTAAAAGGGGGCCACAAGGGGGTGCTAGAGAGTCTGCGAAAAATTTAAGTGGAAAAAATAGATTTTTACAAAAATCTCTGTGTATCAGAGTACACATGTTTAACAATATATTCTACAATATATTCAACAATATATTCTAACTTCGGGGGGAGAATATATATATATATAATATATATTCAGCAAGGTTGTATTAAAATTAGTGCTGTATACTTAATATATACTTAATATGTATATACTTACAATATACCTACTATATACTTACAGTATATACTTAAATGTATGTTTGTATTTATATAAACATAAATATACACAGTACACACACATATAATATGTAAACACAAACTTTTATTTTGGATGTGATTAATCACGACTAATTGATTTGACAGCACTAATTAAACTTGTTTACATTTTTACAGTAAACACATTTACTTTGGTACAAAAGTATTTCAAATAAATGGTCTTTTAAACTTTCTATCAACAAATTCTGGAGAGACAAAAAAAAAAAAAAACAGTATCACAGTTTCCACTAAAATATTAAGCAGCACAACTGTTTTTCAATAATAATCAGAAATGTTTCTTGAGCACCAAATCAGCATATTAGAATGATTTCTGAAGGGTGAAGACTGGAGTAATGGCTGATGAAAATTCTGCTTTGTCCTTACAGGAATTTTTAACACGTAAGTGTGTATACTAGGGATGTAACGATTCACTCAACTCACGATTCCATATAAACTCCTACACCTAAATGAATCGCGATTTGTTTAGCATCTCAACCGATTTGAATCGTCACATATTTGAATCGATTTTCAACCGGCTCGCAGTTAATCATTACATCCCTAGTGTATACAGTACATTGTAACCAAAAATAAGTTATGACTACAAGAAACTTTGACTAACATTATAAGTGGACCTCAGAGAAAGAAACATAAATAACGTGTGACATGATTTAAGAGTGTGTGACTTGTTTAAAATACTCATAACAGCTGGCTGATGCTCAGTGAATTATTGGGAGAAAAGTGAGTGCCAGATTGATGACGGAGCTGCCTTCACAACAGGTGTTTAAGCGTTGCTCTGAGATGTGTGTTTGCATGTGTTTGTCTAGAATCCTGCCCAGGTCTGTGCTAAGCAGTGCCAGGCTATAATTTTTTTTGTCCCTGCGGCTGTAATTAATGGCTCTATTCTGGTGTGTGGAATGATGAGGATACACCCTGGTAAGCATCAGTGTGATATACTGAGTTTAAATTTGCTCTTGAATGATGCGCTCTGCCATTACTCGAGGTCAAAGGTTATACAAACTCTCCCTTAACATCTCTGTCTCTCAGTCGTGATGTAAGCTGTGTGTCAAAGAAAATCTCAGTTTTTCTTTGTGCTATTAATTAGGGGAATTAACACCTGAAATCTTCTGGTGCACTTGCAAAATCTATTTGGCAGGCTGCAGCTCTGCCGTGGTTATTTTAAAACCCATAATTTATCTTAAGGCTTAATCAATCCTCTCTACTTGTTAAAAACAATTTAGTTTTTGCATGAATCTGGATTTGTTTTTAAAGGTTCTATTATGAAATAGACGACTGGGGAGAAATAGTCTCTTTTGATTAGTACTTATAGGCAGGTGTGTGAGGACAATATGCACATACCCCGCAGAAAAACAGCGACCACCTGCTTCCGTTTACATCCCATGAGCCCAATCTGTGCCTGTGTGACATTTTAAAAACATACTGAATCGAACGGCCCCCTTCTGATCTCTCTTTCGAGTTGCTATGGAATTCAATACATTAGGAATATATATTAGGAATTACTATATACAACATTTGGGGTTTGATGACAAAATTTGGGTAATTTACTATAGACATTCTTTTTGCAATGTCTTTTTTCCCCCCTCTCTGGGGTTTTGAAGATTGGAGTCGTACAAGGGCACGCCTGCAGTGCATCAGACGGTGTTTTTGTTGAAAGCTTTTTGGTTAGCTGATGCAGTGTGCTGAGCTATGGCTGCTGACGCTGTGCAGATGAGTAAAGTGTTTGAAATGTGTAGTATGGTGATGGAGCGTTTACAGGCCCGGGAAGAAATGCGTCTTTCAGCACAGCACTACTCCTGACATGGTGTTTGGAAAGAAGAGCAAACCTGCAAGTTTCAACAGGTCAAAAAACCCAAGGAAGCAATCAACCATTGACACTAGTACTGACCTGTAGATGATGGAAAGGGTGGCCAGATGCAGGGAAATGAAGTGTTATCTAAATGTTGTACATTCCTTACACTGATAAGGTGGACTTGTTTTAGTCATGGATTTCCCCTCCAGTTGTAGATTAGATGACAACATTGTCAAACATGTTCATTAGTTAAAAAGTGTAAAAGTTAATGCATATGCATCCATCCATCCAGATAGATAGATAGATAGATATTATAATGTAAATTAATATTGCACAATATTTCTGTTTTTACTGTATTTTTGATCAAATAAATGCAGCCTTGGTGAGCATAAGAGACTTCTTTTAAAAATCTTTTTTAAATCTTACTGGCCCCAAACTTTTGAATAGTAGTGTTTATCATGCAAATTAACTGTCAACCCTATACCTACACTTTCTTTTCTTTAAAAGGTACCAAGTTTGTTAATGTGTGATCAACATTATTTATTAAATTACTGACAATGAATTATTTAATATAGTATTTCGACAGATCTAGTTTCATTTAATCACTGATGATGTTTAGCAGGTATTTGTTGCCTAAAACCTTGATGTATCATCAATTTTGAGGTTCAAGATGCTATGAATCATAAAAAAGGACACATTTTGGAATCAGTCTGACCCTAATGTGGTAATGTGGGTCCTAAATAACTAGTTAGAGAAAAAGAGCAGCCTTTTTAAAATGTCTTCACCCTCAGTTAATTTGCTCTCACAATGAAGCCAATCTGATGTTATGAGAGATCCCTACAGAGGGACTGGACCCACATGACCTGCTCATGGCATTGTGGGATATCTGTTCTGAGTAATCAGGATAAGCTCACAGCTATGAGCTTTAATGAGGCAAAAATGGAAACAAATGGAGTGAGTGTTCTCATTACTCTTCTGTGTGTCCAGGGAGACAGAGGAAAAAAGAACAGAGGAGGTGCACAAGAGAGGTAAAGAGAGCAAGAGAGACTGTACTCAAGTGAATTAAATGTCTCTTAATCTGTTTGTGTTCCACCTGAGCTCAGACACATCAGCTTTAATTTAAAAAAAAGATGATGGAAAGGAGAAAGAATAATGGGAAACAAACAAGAAGAGAGTGCATGATTACATGGATCACGTGGATACTAAACGTAAGGGTAAATTAGATGAAATGTGTTAATTGTATTCATGTAGAATACTTGATATGCCATATCAAGTGAGATTTCTCAAATGTAAACACATCTAGATTGCAGAGCATCAAAGCAGGGTTTGTATTCAGAACCCAGTGTTTAAAATACCATGAACACCCACAAAGAAAATCAGACCTAAAAAAAGCACAAAAGAGTACAAGTATGTTAGCCACACCTCATCTTCTCTGACAAAACTGTGAATTCAGACTTTCTTAAGAACCTGATAACACGAAAGTGTCATTGTTTTCACAGCATTGATTAACACAGGATGTTGTGTAAATTTCTTTGCAATTGGATTTGTGTTGATATTGATTCTATAAGTGACTAAATGCATGTTTAAAACTGAGGTTTTAAAATTTTGTAAAATTATAAAGTTTTATTGTTCATATGTCTACCTTGTTTGTAAAGCATTCTATCTGATTTCACTCTATAAGTGGCAATTCCTAAAGGAATAGTTCACCCAAAAATGAACATTCTGTCATTTACTCACCCTCAAGTTGTTCCAAACCTGCCTGACTTTCTACTGCAGAACACAAAAAGAGATTTTTGATGAATATCCTGGCCGCACAATACAAATTAATAAGCATTGGAGCAATTCAGACTCCAAAATCCAAACAAACAAACAAAACGTGGTCCATATGACTTGTGTAATACCGTATACGTCTGCCCAAAAGTTCCCACACTTTTTGATCAGTGAATTTTTTATGACTTTTCCATTTGAATTGTTTGTAAATACTGAATAAAGTCATTTTCATTCATAGAAACTAAGCAACTATTAATCACTGATTTGTGAACCATTTTAACCAATCCATTGAAAAGAACTTTGAAAGAAACATATTTGTCTGTTCCTCACAAAACACTACCACGCGACTTGAAATAAAGCACACTGATCATATGGTTGATGCTTATGACACTTTATAGTGCTTTTGCATGTAACTGCATGAAAAAAAGGCATAAAGTACATTATCAAAATTCATTTCCCCAAAATAAAAAGAAAAGGTTTGGAACCTGTGAGAGGAAATTATGATAGAATTTACATTTCTGGGTGAACTATCCCTTTAAGGTTAAGAGTTCTGTTATCCACTGGCGGCTACTTCTGTGAGTTACTTTTGATTGAAAAATCTGGAAGTGGAGCCGTGACCTAACTTAATTGGTATTAGCTACAATAGGCTACAGTTCCAGATTTATTACGCTTGGATTACTTTGTTTTTGCTTTGTGGAATAAATGTTCAACTTTGTTTACGGATTTGCTGACTCGTGCGTTTGGATGACAATAAGCTGGAACTCCGCCGCTGCTGTTAATGCATCTGTGAAAACATTTACGTCCTGTTAGCAGGGGCTTAGAAAAGTGGGTTGTGCCACTACATATCTATGCTGGAGTAACTGTAGCAAGAAAAAGCCAGGAGATTTCTCTCTTCTAAGTCACAAACACATATACGCGTGTGCACAGACCAAAATGATTCACCCCATAAACACAGGGATGAGGGTTTTGGGGAGAGTTGCATAATGTCTAAGGATTTATGAGGATGTGCAGCATTTTGTTGCCATAGTAACTTGCAATAAAAGGTATTCTGAAATGCCCTATTCATTTTGAAAATTCACCAAACATCTCCAAGGCAAGTGATTATAATACATTATAAATTTAATCTCCTTTCCCCCTCATAAAACCATATTTGAAAATGCATTACATGAGTCAACCTGCACATTATTAAAATATCTCACAGCAAAACCTTTGCTGGGAAAACTACGATGCGTTAATATGGCATCTTTTGGAAAGAGGTCATAGACAATCAACAGTGAGTCCCTAAAGGAAATCTATAAGTTACATGCAGTGTTAAATTGCAATTTGTTTCTACATATAATCCGGCTTGCACATTTGAAACTGTTTGTCAACTTTTAGCCATAAATCCTTTCAAGCTGTCTGTCCAGTCCTGTTTATTAGTGTAAATACACGGATAGACACACATTATTATTCAAATCCCTACCCCACTATTCACCCATTTTATTCCTCACTAAAACCTGCACATGCTATTAAACTGATTCGTGAACAGTGGAGAGAATGAGAAAATGTATTCTTCATTATCTGTCAAAGTACACTATATAGTGTATTTAAAACTCTAGACTAACTTTCCCCACTGTTCATTATATATTTAAATAATCAGTATTCTCCTCACTACATAAATGCATGCAGTCTAAAACATCTTTTTTTTTTTGTACGTGAATCCATGTAATAATCTGAATAATTCCGTTTCATGATTTAAAATAGCATATATCCCAGAACCTGTATTTCATTATCATTCTCAGTCCAGCCAAAGCTGTAACAATGGCACTGTTTAAAGCAAAGCGCTCATTGTCATTTTTATTTGTTAAATATGATAGACAGAGAGAGAGAGCAACAATAAATGAATTCGCTTTTAACTGCTCCTGATGTGCACAATGACTTCATGTGCATAAACATTAAAAGGAGGCACACATTAATTAAGCACGCAAAATCCGCAGAGAATGGGAGACTTTCATTGGCCTACAAAACTAATGAAGAGTTAGTTCAGTGCTGTTTGAACCTGATGTTAGATTTTATTTAATTTATTCTTCCGCTGTTGTTTCAACTTGCCGCTTTTCTAGGAAAACAGACTTCATTATTTACCAGCGCTGATACTGTTCAGTCAATGAAGGACCGACACGCATACAGAGTTAAAGTACAAGATAATGCACAGCCAGACAGTCATTAAAACCAACCCAGACAAGGTGACCAGGACACTGACATGCTGGTAGCCACTGCTATGTGGCTACCAAATAAATAAACACAAGGATATAAAATAATGGAGTAAGCTGAAATTGAGTTTTCACATTTTGCTTGTAGGTTCAATCTTACCAACCTCTTACATCCTTTACATAACATTATATATATATATATATATATATATCTGGTTATAAAAGATTTGGGTTGAGGATGAGTGGGTCTGGGAACACATAATTAATCCCGTATGCACCCCCACAAAGTACCATCAGTCCAAAGTCCCCAAAGTTTTTCTAATAACAGTCTGTTTTCTCTACAAGAGATACCATTATTCCCTTAATTGTGTTAACTATATTTATGTTCAAATAATAAAGATTGGCTCACCTAAAAATAAAAATAGTTCACTCTCATGATGTTCCAAACCTGTATGGTTTTATTTTTTCCATGGAACTAAAAAGGAGTCATACACTATATTCCAAGTGTTCCAATGGTTTGTGTATGCATCGTTCAGGCCAATTTCCAGACAAAATAAAATGGTTTATTGAAAAGAACTGATTTAAAAGAATGATTCATTAACTGATCCAGTTCTATAGTTCAACTCACTGACTTGGTAACCCTTTTGCAACAGTTTTCTGCAGTTCTTCCCTGTTATACCGAATATCTATACTTTTCAAATTATCATATCGAAGTTAGAAATTCAAATATTGTGACAGAATTAATGTTGTAGGGTGCCACAAGTTTGTTAAAATTTCCAAAGGGTGCCGCGACTAAAAAAAGGTTGGGAAACACTGCTCTAGTTAACAGCTCACTGGAAGAGAAGATTATCAGTAAATAAATTACTTTCAGTCTGTTCCTCACTCAAAGTTATTGTATGGCTTTAGAGGTCCTGGAATATAGTTTGCAAATCAACTGGATTTACTGAAAGTAATTTTCTTTTTCTTTTTTTTTTCATTTTGGAGCTTAACAGCCGTCAATGTATGTTTAAAAAAAGTGTATATATTTGTTCCATAGGGGGGGAAAATTATATCTGGTTTGAAACAACATGACAGTGAGTAAATTTTTGGGGCACTATCCTGTTAACAGGTAAAAAAAAAAAGCACTTAAATTTGTCTTAATACGTGCACATTTTAGCAGGGATTATTTGTTCCTGCCTGCGTAGTAGACACTGCATGCTGTAGTTCTATGACCTGTTTCTCTAGGCAAAACAATGCCCTTATATGACGCTCAAGCTTTACAATACATGTCATTCAACAAGAATGATTCAGAACAGTTGTGGATTATTTACCAAATACCCTTGTGTACCACAAGTATAAACAAGCCTTGGCTCACAGCACCAGAGAGAAATTCGAAATTAAAATTGGTTGATGCCACTGTGAATTGTATATAGAACAATACAGATTGTTTGATTTAATGTCACAATGTAGGATGCCCTTCAGTGAAGCATTCAGCCACACTTGCCAATATTAACAACAACAACAAAAGTGTGTGCTGGATAAAGACAATGGCCTTTGGGGTGTTTGCAGTTTAGCCTCAGAGTCTGGGATAATAGAGAGGCTAATTGGGGGAGGAATTCATCTACAGACTGCTAAAATAGTCGCACAGGGAAGGCGAGAGGGGAAAAATATAGAAACAATGAGAAAATGAAAAGTAAACACCACAGAACAAGGGAAGAGACAGTACAAATGAAAAGGACTAGATGTGCACAGAGGGGATTAAATGAAAACATATGAGAGAAGTGAATAAGTAAGTCCTGTATGTAAAAAAGAATAGAAGATAGTATATGCATGTGTGAGCGTGTACGTATGCTTCTCAGTCTTTCTGTTAAGCTGATAACAGCATTACTGCGTGCATTTTAAATTCATAGTGCTTAATGTTACGAGACCTCTTAATCCGCAGAAAATCAATGCCTAATAACCTATGAAAATGTACATTTGCTCTTTTACTATCGCCAGAGGCCCAGTCATGCACCCCGGGGGCCCTTCTTTCAATTCCCCCGCATTAGCAGTAAAAACCATAAACCACCATTAACGACGGAGGATTTGTGTGAGGCAGTGAGGCGGCTGGTCTGCGCTCATGCCATTCGGGACAGAGATCAGCTCCAGGAATGATGTTTGTATGATAGAGACAGACAGGGAGGAATTTTTTAAATCAAGATGAGAGGAGCTAGAGGACAGTGGAATAACTGAAGTGAAGTTTTTTTGTTTTTGTTTATGCCATCAAAACTCTATATTGTGCTATATGAAGGCGGTAATATATCTGTGGCATGGTAAATTCTCTCTCTCAAAAAAAAACAAAAAGGTACAAAACTGTTACAGGGGTGGTACCCTTTCTAATATATACACTTTAGGATATTTTAGGTACTAATATATAAGTATTAATATGTACCATTTAAGTATAAAAAAGTTGTACACACACTGAACACTGGCCTGAAATGACAAATGTTAAATAAATAGATAAAATGAAGAAAAAAGTATCATGCCACCATTTTTTTCAGATACAGAACATGTTCATAGTTAATGTAAAGAATCACACTAGTTGGTTAAAAGTAATTGTAAAAATGATCAAATGAACTAAGTGAATTTAATTCTTGTAGATGACACCTTGATATTTTGCTATCTAATGTAAGGACATTTAGTTCACCCAAAAATGAACATTTTGATAACATTTACTCACCCTCATGTTGTTCCAAACCTGTATAAACATATTTCTTCTGTTGAACACAAAAGAATATATTTTAAAGAATATTGGTAACTGAACAGTTGCTGGTAGCATTTGACTTCCATATTATGTAAGTCCAGTTGGAATGTAACTGTGATGTTGTTGATTGGATGGAGGCTGATCTAAATCAAACTCACAGTTGATTGTATGAAAGGAGTGGGGTTTAAAATAACCCAATAATTGGAGATGTCTGGCATATGTCACTAGTTTTGAATTAGTTACCTCACGTCACTTACTACCTCCTAAGTTTTTATTAAAAATTAGGAGGTCAAAAAACATCTAAAAAAGATCTGAAATATACATTTACAAAATAGATAATGTGAATTTTCAATACATGCCTTTAAGTGACATTTTAGGAGTACTAATGTGTTTTGGGATCACTGTATATTGAAGTACTATGGCATTGTCACCACAGTATGTTGTCTGCATGTGTCTGTAGAGGGTGTTTTTAATCAAATTTTGAGTGCGGGCTCGTTTGTTGGTGTGCTTGCGTGACGGTAAATGTGTTTTTGGCTAAGCCTGTGTGTATGAGCTTGTGTAATTGTGTTGTCTCCGACTGTCAGCTCCACTAAGCCCCAAACCCCCCATACCCACCCCCCAGCACACGGCTGACCTGTTTCCATATAAACACAGGACGCTGGAGGCAGAATGCTGAACAGCGGGCTAAAGCTTAGGCATCCTGAGGATGGACGCCTCCGAGGCTTAGGGTCCCTCATCTCCCAGCGACAGAGCTACCAGACCCAGCCGGCCGTCCACCCTGCCACCCAACTATAATTACCCGACAGAAATGCATGTACGTGCTTACCGCCTGCAGGGCTGATCTCCAGCTGCCGTGATATTAACTCCACCAGGTCTTGTGCTGAAAAGAGCTTTATCCCTCAGCTCTCAGGAGAAGCTCGGCACAGCCATCCCCTTAATAACATACATAACTTCTCTCAAGCACAACTTCTTCTCCATGTCCCCCACAACTGAAATACTGCACATAGGGGGAGAAAAAATCAATGTCCTTCTGCTGCCTGTGTATAAAGCATGGAGAAGTTATTAAGAATGTGTGGAAGAAGAATATAGGAAAGAAAGAGACTCCTTCATTGCAAATAAATTAGATTGGTAATCAGTATTTTTGTCTTAGCTTTCAAGAATGTCTAATTATCCTTTAAACAAGATGAATTTGCTTGTGAAACAAACTGTTTAAGATATTAAGACTTGTATATTCTGAATTAAGTTTATAGTTCTCATTATTTTAGCATTTTTATGTTTTAAGCTCATAAACTTTTTTTTTTTGTTAGATTTATGCTCAAAACAAGTGAAAACGTATTTGCCAACAAACTTAATTCACAACATATTTGTAGACAACAAGTCTTAATATCTTATGCCATTTTGCAGAAACGTGTCTTGTTTCAAGGATATTTAGATATTCTTATTGGAGATAGATAGATTTCAATTTAAAAGTAGTGAGATGGTAATGAAAAAAAATATTTTAATGTTTTTGCGTTTTCCTCCCATCTCATTTTATTTACCAACACCATGTCTTTTTAGGCGCACCGTAAAAATTACATTTAAATGTAAAATATATCTATATTTTTCAATCTTATTTACAAAAATTTCATTCAAAATACTGTTGCAACTGCAAAAATATATCCAGGTACATAAAAAAAAAGCCTTAATGTGACCTACAAACATAACATCTTGATTGATGAGGGAGGCGTCATATAATGATGTGGCTATGAAGATTTCTGTTTCTGGTTAACGATATGTTATTAATCTTTCCCCTGCTGGGCAGATATCACAAGGTTATTAGCAGAGTGCCCTTTCATGGACAACCCCCAAAAACCTGTTGTAGATGCACATGAACAGTTATGATAGTTTAAAGTCAGTTTAGTTGGGTGCATACAACATCACCTGAACATATCAAGACAATTTACAGAAGATATGATATGGAAATCAACTCATAACTCCACCAATGCAGGTGTGTGAAATTAACTCACTGATTAAGCCTAAAATATATCTATTTGTCTGTGAACATACAGTACCACAATAATGTCTGTGTGTATGTGTGTGTGTGAGCCACACTGGGCATCAAAAGTCCATAATTCTGCATCTGTTGCTTGTGTAAAGCTCTCATTAAAGCCATACTCGCTGGGAGATCAATCTTTGTCGCCCTATTGATCGGCATCTAGATGCAAGATGGCTGAAAGGCAGTGAGGAATTTCTTTGACTTACAAACCTTATGATGTGCAAAGTGTAAGTGAGTGCATGTTTGTAAAAGAGAGACGGAAAAACAAAACTGCAGGGCAGAATGCAAACTGATTGGATGAAACGTTCTCCTGAACAGATTACACACCAGCGGACTGATTCGACTGGCTAAACACCCACAGTTCAAGTCATTCTCTCAACAACTCGTCTCTTTCTAATTTCAAACAACAAACCTCTCAGCAGAGTGATGGTTATCAGTCCCTGCAGACTTAACGCTCACCTCAAAACTGATTTCTCACCCGATCACAATCTCCCAGCTGCTAATGGGCTCTCAACGTCCATCTCACCAGCTAATGCTACGAGGCAGGGAGACCCAAATGACATTTTTTCACCAGTTAGCCGCTGTGTTCTCGCAATAGTCCTGAATTGTTTCACCAAATCAGCAGGTATATTGTTATGTTGCTGGTGTTTCGTAAAGTGAATACAGAAGTGTGTTCAAATACAGCAAAATACAGTAATATTGTGAAATATTATTGCGTTTATTTATTACTTTTTAGATTTATTCCTGTGATGGCAAAGCTGAATTTTCAGTGCATTGCATCAGTCTTCAGTGTCACATGATCCTTCAGAAATCATTCTAATATGCTGATTTGATGCTTAATAAACATTTCTTATCATCAGTATCGAAAACTCTTCTGCTGCTTAATATTTTTGTGGAAACCATGATACTTTTTGTCAGGATTTGTTGATGAATAGGAAGTCGAAAAGAACAGAAACAAAAAAGAAATCTTTTGTAATATTATATATGTCTTTACTGTCACTTTTGATCAGTTTAATTCGACCTTGCTGAACAAAAGTTTGAATTTCTTTTGAAGAAAAAAAATATTACTGATTTCATGAATAATTCTATTCATTTAGCCTGACATACATGTATAAAGCCATCAATATAAAGCCATTTTCCAGCTCATTCTGGCCACCCACTCAGGGAAAGATCTGATGTGGTTTGGAGGCAGGTTTATCAGTAATAGTTGATACTGCAACAACATAGGCTAGGATACGCAACATATCAATTATTATTATATATTGGTATCGACTGATATTGAATATTAATTATTCATGCTCCTTTCATCCATTTTTACATTTAGATTACCTTTGCCTTCATTACACGCTCACTTAAAATTAATCCTTAAAAACACTACCGAAAGAACACTGCTAATCTGCAAACCTGAAAATGCATATTAATTTTTCATACTGTATATTATACTGCACTCTTGTCATTTATGTATGCAGTATGAATCAGACAGGCAGTGAACTGTGGGTGGTATGTGGGCACACTGTCTGAGGCTGAGATTAAGATTAAATGCATTCACAATCAAATCTGAGACATGAAACTGATTTGAATATTTGTATAAAGCATTTCATTATACTATTTTGTAGTCCCGGCACAGCATTTGTAATGGCACAGTGAGTGTTGTGCACCAGCCTGAGAGTGTTTTTGTGAGTTAAGCCAACAGCAGATGGTGAATGGACACATGACCCGCCCTCCTCATTCAACCAGCATTGGTTCAGAGGGGAGAACAGGTGTATCATCTGAAACAGTCCCCCCTGAAACTTGAACTCATACTTTCATTCCCCTTCTTACATTCACATGGCCTGTCTGCTGCTATGCTTCATGGCAGACTTTTCCAATTAGTCTCACCCGTGTAACCCCGCTGGTGTCACATGAGACGGCATATGTGCTATTGTACTTATAAAACTCAATCTGACATGAGACACTGCTTTCAATTAAATCTTACTTGTAGCAAAATTATTTAAGCCCTGAATATTTTGACATAGTAATGTGCCAATTAGTGACCAATTCCTGAAGTAAATCCTGTTAATACTCACTTCTCTAATATGCGCACGTGCACACACACAGACACAGAGTACAAGTCAAACATTTAGGGTCAGTAAGATTGTGTGTGTATGTTAGAGACTGACACATTTATTGAGAAAGAATGCATTACATTGATCAAATGTAACATTAAGGATATTTATAATGTTACAAAACATTTCTATTTCAAATAAATGCTGTTCTTTTGAACTTTCTATTCTTGAAAAAGAATCCTGAAAAAGAGTATCACAGTTTTCACAAAAAAAATATTAAGCAGCACAACTTTTTAACATTGACAATAATTCGATTTCTAATAATAATAATATAATAATATTGTCATGTGACACTGATGACTAGAGTAATGACAGCTGAAAATTCATCTTTTCTGTTACAGGAATAAATTATATATTAAAGATACATTAAAATATAAATATACAAAATATATTAAAATACATTTCAATTATTTTCAATTGTAATAATATTCCACAATATTACTTTTTAAATATAATTTTGATTAAATAAATACATCATTGGAGAGCATAAAAGACTTCTTTTAAAAACATTAAGAAATCGTATAACCCCAAACATTTTGACTATTTAGTTACAGTCTGAATTTTGTCATTTCTAATGGGTGATCTGTAGTTTTTGTGGAGTGTTTTTGTAACCTGTATAGTGCAGTCACATTAGGCCTTAGGCAGCTATTTGGGCATTTGAAGTGTGTAACTTCTGTGCCACTAGCATTGTTTTATAGTGCCACAGAACCAATTTTTGATTGGCTAGATGCATGCAAATGAAGTATTTTGAAGTTGGGTAATAATATTATAAAACTTTTATATAATATAAGCTAGGACATCTAACCTGTTACACATACATACTTCCAGTTTCCAAAAACTTTCAAAGAAATTACAATGCAAAATACAATAGAACATCCACAGAGATGTTCTCATAAAAAGGAAGCGAGGGGTAAAATCAGTAATAACAACAGAGTTATTAAGCCACCAGGCTGGCATTTCCCATTATGAATATTAAACTGTGCCTCTGTTGCACTTAACCTGCTGGGGCATTTCTAAGTCATCACTACTATTTCAGACCCGCTGTTTCCCGTGCACTCCATTCTTTGTATGTAAATCTGAAACTCAAGCACAGAGTCTGCGTCTCTCTCATAAGCAGCCTAGTAAATCCCTCCTCATCACACTGTGGGGATTTGGTCTGTAATACTGCTGCTGTGACTCACCTACCGCTAGGAGGGAAGGAGAATTAAAGGAGGAACCCAAGCAAAACCAGGCTTTCAAGTTCATTCTTTCCTTCACTTTCTGCTCCAGCCCTGTTGATGGGTCAACAGCGAGTTTTCGGGTGGTCTAAAGAGGTGGATGCAGGTGTGGGGCAGTTGTGTCAGTACTACAGTACTGGGTTTATGACTACAAGCCAAAAGGCCTCTGCCTAGGGCAATCATTGCCCACAGGGAACCGTTTGAAGAAAATTGCTCTGCCTGTCATTTAGTCAGCAGAGCGGCACGTCAGAGAGGCAAGCACACAGTCTATTCAAGACTGGTGTGTGTGTGTGTGGCCATGAATGATTGAAATGAAGAGACTCTTACGTTACAGGCTATAGAACAGGCAGACAGATGCACAGGCAGCTTAAGGACCCAAAACATACCACTGGAGCACCAAGTCTGACATCCCAGTGTGTATAGAATCCATCCTAATTAGTTTGTGAGATTAGAATAAATGTCCCAAAGCATAACATGCTGAAGAGAGTATGCCAGAAGTCACCGGATGGTCAACTGTTTCCAGGAGATTTCCGAAGTGTGGACTAATAATTGATATCCAACCTGATTTAAAAATACTTATTTAATGTTATCTGTGTTATATTTAAACTGCATGTGAACCTCTATCATGTGGGCCTTTATAAAGATATAAATAGTACAATAGCAACACAGATACATTTGGCCATTAAGTAACTGCAAAAACGCATGAAAGGCATTAAGTTATTAGTTCATTAACAACTTAAGTTATTTATTTAGTTAAATTAAAATGACTAAAACTAAAAACTAAAATAAAAAGCAATAAAAAGAATACAAATGAGAAAAAAAAATTAAAATAAAAAAAATGAGATATTAAATGCTATAATTGTATTTAAATATCAGACTTTATATAATCAGACTTTCTTTCCAGTGGGGTAGGAAAAAAAGGTAGTGTAACTGGTTGACTGACAGGCTGAGTTGTAGTGACAGGATGCATGTAACTATATGACAAATATGGCACAAGCTTGTAACACTCCAAAGAGAAAGGAAAAATTGAAATCGCATCATATGACCCCTTTAAGAAACAATTGTATGAGGTGGTAGCTTGCCTACTCTTCTGCTACACACTCAAAGGGAATATTTTTATTTTTTTTTTGCTTTACAAAAAAACAGTACATAGTATAAGTATGTGAATTGGGGCACAGCAAGAGATTATTAAAGGGACAGTTAACACAAATATTATGAGTCATACTGTATAAGGAAATATAGTGGGGTCCAGTGTGGTTTTGGACCACACTGAATGGAAAAATACAGTTGAAATGTTCTTCAAAACATCATCTTTTGTGTTCCACAATAGAAAGTCATACAAATTTGGAATGACATGAGGCTGAGTAAATGATGACAGAATCTTTTTATTTGATGGTAAGCTATCCCTTTAAACATTCAGTCAACGAGTGTCGGGTTTGTTGATAATGAAAAGGATATGTACATATTGCACTAAAACATACATGTTCTGTTGAGTCTCAGATATACTTCCCTCACATAAATTCACACACCACAGGCTTTCTATATGCATGCTTACGATGAAGAAACACACACACAAACACATGTATAGATGTACCCCAGACAGGTCCTATTACCGCCCACTTCCTCTATACACATTCTATCACTTTCCCTTGTTCTTTGCCTACCTCTCTCATGCGCCTGACTTCTCAGGTTTCGGTGAATCAGACCTGGTGAATAATGTATAAGGTACAAGCTGTGAAAACCTGGACAGCACTGTAGGCAGCAAGCAGTGACTAAATGAAAGTTTAGAGCATTCAGACAGACGGCATTCACTAGTGCTGTGCCATATCCACCCACAGACAGCGGTATCTTCATCAGCTCTGCTTTGCTTAAAGGGGCCTGTCAAAAAAACAACATTTATATAGTGAAACAGATTGCTCAGTGCCTGTTTGGAGAAATGATGCCATTAAGGGCAACAGAACGCCACTGAAGGAAACTGCTAGGGGGAAAATGGTGTTTTACAAATTGGCAGACATTTTCTTGTGCTGAAAGTCAAGGAGATTGCCAAATGACTAGTTAGCAGGCTGAGAGAATAGAAAGAAAAAACTGGTAAAACATTATGATTTATTTCACATTAAGACAATGGAGGGATTGGCATGAGCACTTCACCGCTAAAAGCTCTCCTAGAGGTCTGCCACAAAACCAGTATTAGTGGTTTAGTGGTTTGAGATTTGATTCATCCCAGTGAGTTGGATGTTTTAAATCTGTTTACTAAAAAGAATAATTGAAATGCATTCAGTGCAGGTTACATTATTATGCAGCTACAAATCTTTGTGAGTAAATCATTAACTTTGTTCAAAAAACTGAGTGGACTATCTTACTAACCTTTGATAAAATTTGTGTGTTTACAAGAGACTTTATACACATTCATTATTCTTTCACCAAAGATGGTGTCCACAGCGCACTCAGTCTCCAAATTTGCTCAACCTTTCAAATTTACCGTGGTCTGTATTAGTGGAGTAGGGAATAGTGAATGAGAGTATAAGAGTCAATTTCAGATACAGCCATTGACTCGTTACATGTACTTTAAGGCTATTGGTTTGTGCTATGGTCTTTGAGGGCAGGAAAGCAGCCGAGCGATTCAAAAGGGAGATTGCCTCAGTGAGAGACAAGATACAAGAGAATGAAAAAAATCAAAAACAGCACTAGATAAAATCATATCTGCTTCCCCACACACAACAATGTATGAAAATCAATATCTGTTTAGTAGAATCATAACTCATCAAATATGAGCAAAATTTTTAAAAAAAATCTGTAAACACCTCCCTATGAACTTTATCCAGACATCACTCATTTAAAGATTAATGGCTTTTATTTAGCTCCACAGTCCTCCTGGGCAAAAACAGTCATTTAATTTAAAAGAGAAGACATTATCAATTTTATCTCTGACCGTTGTGATAACTGACAACTGAAGGCCAAAGTATACGTCGGCCTACGTCATTTTCGTCATCAAGAGGGCTCGCGGACAGCCGCGCACCCCATCTGTGTGCAGGCAATTTTTTGAGACCGCGCGGACGGTGCGTGTACAACAGCGCATGCGCGAGGTGAATGTTGAGACAAGTGGTACTGCGCATGTGTCGAGCTCGTCCGTTGCCTTGTCCAAATACCCACACTTGTGGTCTTTGCACTCACTTGACTACTTATATGACGTATTTCCTATTTTTGGTCAAAGTGTTCAAATGAGCATGAAGACCACAAGTGTGTGTAGAACTTTTCATTACCTGATAGGACACACTTAGGCTATAGTGTTGTAAAAATGCAAGTGTTTACAGAGCTTTATTTTTTATTTTCAATACTTTGCATTTTAAAATCAACTTCTAAATGTCTGTTCAGTGTCTCTATAACAGATTACAATTAAATTTTGTGGTGCTTCTAATTAAGTGATAAAAAGCAGTTGCAAATGTTGTACAAAATAAATATCACCACTACTCATTTGCACCAATAAAACGTGCAACCCTTTGTTTTAGTACAAAATTTATATGTAATATCTAATTATCATTCATATTTAACATACATTGGAAAGGATTCCGTGACCTCTCGCGAGATCTCGGCAAAAAGTCTCATGATTTATTTCCAGAACATGATGCATGATGGGATACACTAAGCCTTATTTATTATGGATTTAGTGTGCGTTAAGGGCACTGCGCTCTGGCGTTTTTAAGACCTGGGACAGTCTTGCGCACTTACTTCCTGTCGCGCGCACGCGCTCTGAAGTGGCCAAGACCGCAAATGTGGGTATTTGGACAAGGCACGTCTGCGCTCATCCGCGGTTGAGTATACTTTGAAAGCTGTGCACGAGACGGAATGAAACGCGGAATGTGAAGTATACCCGGGCCTTGATGCTCTAGAAAAAAAAGAAAAAGAAAATTATAGTAAGCTGGTAATTTCTTAGCTGAAAAACTGGCACTTCGGAATGGGTGGCAGTGAGACGTCTCTCCAAAGTGCACACCATAGTTTCATTACCCCTCGTCTATTCCCCTGTAGGCCAGCTGCCATGCCAGCTTGGACCCTGTTAATGCTCTAAAACGGGAACATAATTTCAAGGTTTCCGGGAATAGCCTGCTCTTTCCGGCCTTTTTATATTTATTTATTTTATCCAGAGTCACCTGTCGAGTGGCTGTGATTATGCATGCATGACTGGGCCTGGGCCATGCAAATCCACCGGGCTCTTTCGCAGAGGGCTCACTGACCTGCTTCCTGCTTTCATCCCGCCTCTTAAGTACCGATCACAAATGGCCAGGAAAGTGCACACCATAGTTTCATTACCCCTCGTCTATTCCCCTGTAGGCCAGCTGCCATGCCAGCTTGGACCCTGTTAATGCTCTAAAACGGGAACATAATTTCAAGGTTTCCGGGAATAGCCTGCTCTTTCCGGCCTTTTTATATTTATTTATTTTATCCAGAGTCACCTGTCGAGTGGCTGTGATTATGCATGCATGACTGGGCCTGGGCCATGCAAATCCTCCGGGCTCTTTCGCAGAGGGCTCACTGACCTGCTTCCTGCTTTCATCCCGCCTCTAAATACCGATCACAAATGGCCAGGAACTAAATAAACAGCACATGAAAGGCGCAGAGCATGGAGGAGAGGGGCCACATGGCTAAACAATCCCTTCCCTATCCTGTCGTAAACAGCTTGGAATGTTCACGCAGAGCTGAGCACATTCACCAATGCCTCAACAGCACTGTCTGTTATGCAAATGAGCTGGATTTCATTTCTATTCCACTGTTCTCAATAAAAATATTAATATTACCCGGCCTGGTCTGTGTGTTTACTTGGCCCCTGTCTGGAGGCTCTGAATGCTAATATATTTGGCTACAATTTAAATATTGATATACAGTTTAGTGAACTACAGTGAAGATCATATAGTACATACAGCTGTCTGAGGAAATATACTTTAAAAGCAGGTGGGGAAGGACAGGTATAATAGATAATAGAGCATTTTGAATGACAGGTACACTGCGTGTTGCAGCAAACTGTAAGGGATTTTTCATTGAACAAATAAGCGAGTATATTAAGAAAACATTGTGATTAAGCAGGAAAAAAAATTGTATGTGGGGTATTTGTTAATGACTAATTATTATTATCATTACTATTATTATTAAATATTGTTAGTATTTCTCTTTTTTATTTTCATTATTGTTATTACTATTTCTCTTTTTTATTTTCATTGTGAGAGTTATTGTAATTCTGGTTTAAAACTCCAAAATAAAGTATTCCAAAAAAAGTTTTACTCATATATATCTTACATTAAACATCGTGGGACCAAACTGGCATCACATGAATGCTTGTCTGAATGCTATTAGCTTTACCTCTGTAATCACTGGCCTATATAATCATTAACAATTTCGTTAACTGAAATCATGACTAACTGAGAAAATCACATTTCTATAATGCTATTTGTCACTGACATAATTAAAATAGCTACTACTACTTTTAACTTGACACTGGACAAATGCAAAACAATTCACAATGTAATGGCCAACGGCATTTGTTTCTTTGAAGAGGATTTAAAGGCACACTGACTCTGAGAGGGTTTTATCATGCAAACAACTGAAGCACATCACATCAGGCACTAAAATATCATACATTTTTATCCATTAATAAAAACAAAAACACTAGATGACCTCTCTAATTGCTGTTGAATGACTGGTGGGCTAGTCGACCACCGTGATCCATGTTAAATATGAAATGGTTAGATTATCTGACCTATTTCTGTGTCTGTGCCCTGCCAATTACAATCTGAGAGGAGAAGTTGATATATGTGTGTATTCCTGTATGCATCCATGTTTCCCTGAAGCGTTCCCTGCCACATACAGCATACTAATTCAAGTCTTTCATTCATATTCATTGTACAGAAAATTGCTATTCCAGACATAATCTGAATAATGCTTCCATATTCAAGCTCTCTTGTCACCGTTCTGTTGGTTTAATATTAAACTTACGACTTTACATTTCCATATGTTCTTTTTTATAACCTTTTAAGTTCACAGTATGCCAATAACACACCCACCTTTCTAGCTTTTGAAAAGAGATCATACAATTTAAATCAGGGCTTGAGCTTTCCATTTGTTTTGAGTCAACAGGTAAAAGGCAGCCAGAGCCTCCAGATAAAATTTATCTGTCATTTTTTGTTAAAATGACAACAGTGAGGATACAAATCAGTCTGCTGTGGCACTCAGAAAACAGCATCTGAGGCCAAGGGAATGAGCGCCACTTGTTCAGTAGTACAAGAGGGAAATTGCCCCCCTCTGCAGCACACACAATATTGCAGGTGCTTAAATTATTCATCCTGTAGGAACGCTGGGGTCTCACTCAGAGCCAAAACTCCAGCCTCTTAATCTCCACTTTATATTCCATTTTATATTATACAGTTTTGTTTACTCTGAAAGGGAGATAAAGAGCTCTCTTTTTTTCCCAAAGGCATAAAGGTCTAGCTTTGTTCCTACTATTGAGAACAAAGAAAACAGTTGTGTGTAATTTTAATATATCACTATGCAACATTTTCTGTCAGTTGGCTTTGTCTTCCTGGCAAACAGGCATAAGAATTGCACGCATTTGGTTCTTGAGTAATAGTGACCCAAAGAATGCCAAATTAATGAATTACCCAGGGCTTGCACTACTACTGATTTTTAATAGTCAACTAGTCGTCCAGAAAAGTAATTGACGAGCTGTTGTTGGTCATTGTTTACCTTATGTAAATGATTCACCATATGCCATTTAGCTTTCTTTGCTGTTTCTGGCAAGTTGTGCTGATGGATGGAAAGGGTGTGAGCGTAGATGGAGAATGTCCGAGCAAGCACTCATATCTCTCCATCGCCAGATTCATGCTGCTTGCATTGAAAATAAAATGGCATGCAGAGCAAAATAGTCATGTAGGCCTAGTTTCTGTCAATGTTTGTGCAATACTTGACTTGTTTCAGGGGAAATACACACATTTTGTCTTGTATTTGAACAAACCACATCAAGACCATCTCAATTTACAGTACTTATAGCATGTTTTATGTATACAAAAAATTACATTTTGTTTAAACCTTTGTTAAATTTCTGTTGAAAATCAGTGTTGTGACTTGCAGAGGACAGAGAGACTAAAATAGCACGTTTTAATGTGAATTAGCAGCTACTGTTTTTGAATTCATATCCACATTTAAGGCAATAAGACATTATTATCCAGAGTGACTTACAAACAATGGAGAATGCTTCACTTTGTTAATAGCATGCACAGTCATCCACTTACTCCAGTCGTTTTCAGTGTGTATTAGTGACGTATTTACCCAGAATAGCCCAGTTTGGGTGAGCCCTTCTGTTTCTACTGGGGTCTTGAGGTTCAAGTGGTATTGACCTGCCCTGGGACCCTCTCCCTGGGGCCACGGTGATAGGACTGCTCCAGGGACCGCCATTAGTCCCTCCCTCTGCAAAGAGACTCACTGTACTCAGTAACTTTCACTTACTCAAGTGAAAGTTATTTTAAAGGACGCCAACTGAGATTAGAAAGAACATATGGTGGGCTATATTAATTGATTCTGTTAAATGGATTTAACAAAGGAAGAATAAGCTACTTGTTTTTCCAGATCTTCAGATGCTACTGTGATACATATGATCCTGTTAATCGAATGTTTCTGCTGTCGTAGTAATGAAAGTAATTTTTGCATTCAAAGTCAATCAATCACATTGCAGAGCAATTAACAGCACATCTGAAACAGACAATGCTCAGCTAAACACAAAGACGAAGAGCTGTACGTTGGGGAGGCGAAGACACAAAAACAAGATTAAAGCCATATAATACAAAGCTGGAAAAAGCACAAAAGGATTTGACAACCTGGAACACCCAACAAAAAGAATAAGGGAGCTAGTCAGACCAAAGGACCCAAAGACTGTGAACAACAACGAGAAGAAGATGCATTCACAGGCAAAGAAAAGGAGATGGCAAGGTTAAAACAGGGGGAATCAACATAAAGCAGAGGTGAGGCAAAAGAGAATTATGGGAGTATAGTTCTAAACAAAACTAGAGCAAGCACAGGAAGTCCAAACCCAGCATCTGAATATATGTACTTCCTTAATAAAATATTATATAGGATGGCAAAAGCAGTATGTCCAAATATGCAGTGCTTATGAAACCGTATGTAAAAAAACAAACACAAAAAAACAAAACAAAACAAAGGACACTTTGCTATCCCACGAGGCCATGGAAGAGGAGTAAGAGAAGTCAAATATTGCAGAACAGTGATTTGGCTGACTTTGTAAGTCACATGACAATGCCAACATGGCAAATGTATTATACTTGGGGGGATAAAATAAAATAAACAAAACTATAGGCCTAAATGTTACTCAAATGGTAGTACGTGAGTTAATTTTATTCAAGTCAAAACACAATTTAAAATCACTAAATCAACATGAATACATTAGGTTACACAAACAGAAATAAATGTAAAGAGATAAACTGCTCAGTCAGTATGATTTTTGAAAGAAGACTCACCAAGGCTGCATTTATTTGATCAAAATACGGTAAAAACAGTAATATTGTGAAATATTATTACAGTTTAAAATAACTGTTTTTATATATTTTAAAATTTAATTTATTCCTGTGATGGCAAAGCTGAATTTTCAGCAGCCATTACTCCAGTCTTCAGTGTCACATGATCGGTGTCACCTAAGGTAACAACTGAAGGTCAACAACAACAGAAAACAACAGAAAGTCCAAGATACTTTTGAGTGCTGTTGAGATACTCGCTCCCATAAAGACCCATAGCAATCAGTTACATGAGAACTGCAAAAATGAAATAAACCATATTAACAAAAACTATTACTGTATTTATAAAAGGGGGTCTGAATACTTTCCGTACCCACTGTATATTTTAAATATAAACATTAAAAATAGCTAATTGATTTTCTAGGAATTACAATTCAGCAACAATGTGAATATATTTACTCTGCAGTCTATGAAATATTGTTACTAGGACTGATGGTAAATTAATGATGTTGCTGTGATCGTGGGAGGCCTTTATACTTCACTTTATATTTGTAGCATAAAAAGGAGTGAAATGAGAGCACAGCAGAAGATTTGAGTGAGGGGGGTTGATAATTTGTAAGACTGGGACACAGCCAGGAACAGCTGGATACCAGGGCAGCTGTTTTTTCTTTAATTATTTTTTATTTTTTTTGTAGGTCCTGAATGTTTGTGAAGAGCAGCTGTGATTAGACTAACAGAGAGAATAAAACAGAGAGATGCTCTGAGAGGAAGTGCGGTGCGTCTAGTCTGGTCCAATTGTAGGTCATGAAGCAAAGGCATGATTAGAAGAGTCAGAGGCACGCCGAGATGAAAATCATGTATTAATGTTTCTTTTCCCTCATGGCTTTCAACTTTTATTCATTTGCAACTTTTCTCATCCTTTCTATCACTTGTTCTTTCATGCCCTGCCAGCCTCTCTTTTCCTTTCCCACCAAGCGCTTGCCAAACCCTCGGTGAACCAGAGGTCTTGGTGAGATTGTGCTAGCCGATTCCTCATTATATTGAAAGGCTTTAAACTCTGAGCGACAGACAAAATTTTCAAGAGATTTCCAGACAAAGCCAACATTTCTCAACTGTCTGGACAACACTACCAACATTGGAGTCCAAAAGCCAGAGACCACTAATGAAATGCTTCTAATTTGCATTTTTTTTTTACATTTAATACAGTTTATTTATTAGAAATTGCATTGTCAGGATAACAGTTTGAGTTAAATTGAGTTGATTAGTGGCCCATTTTTTTTTATTCATTCATTTATTAGTAGTATTATTCATTCATTTATTAGTATTTTTTAACATAGAAGTCTAAAATGGAGATTAGTTAGTATGTTTTAGTTTAAGTGTTGGTGTAGTTGTATAGCAGCTGTTTATAAATCCTTTGCGCAGTGATTTACAGGATTACTACTTCCTAAAAGTCCATTTATTACTGTCTCCTGTGTGCATCCCTCCCACCTGTTTAAAAACAGAGTAATTATGTGGTTGCCCTATCTACCTACTCCCTTACTGGCACTTTTTGCTGTGGTAATTGTGTAAATTTTGCATGCATCTGTGGTGACTGGCCGAGGCTGGAGCTGGCACGGACATTGCCCCTACTGATTCCAGCTGTCAGCAGTGTCTATTAACAATGATGAATCACTCCCCCACTTCTCAATCCAATCATAGAGACCACAGCAGGCCTTAGATCTGGTCACCTCTGACGAAATGATTTTTGGACAGAGTGGGGCGGCACGCCAGAGCACCCGGTCAACACTTTGTGTTAGATTACGCTATTAGCCTGCAGGCTTCTGAGCTTTACATCTTCCAGCCTGCCCTTGTAACTGTGGTATGTTACTCAAATGGCAAAGCAAGACACACAACCACCACAACATGTAGAGCTCTCTGTTTTTAGCAGCTCTTTGTATTCATACTGGCATGCAAAGACAAGCAGAGTAACTTCATATGTTGTCATATCAGAATTATGATTAAACTGGGTCTCTTAGAGTCTGACCTATAACCTATGACAGATAGGTCTGGCTCAGTTATGCTCAAATCAATAGCAACCTTGTCATATCAGAATTATGATTAAACTGGGTCTCTTAGAGTCTGATCTATAACCTATGACAGATAGGTCTGGCTCAGTTATGCTCAAATCAATAGCAACCTATCAAAATTTAATCTATTATTATTTTTTTTTTTATTCTCTCGCCGTTTCAGTGTTGGTGTAGTTACTGCATGTTGTCTTTGTAAGACAGTAGACATTTATGTCATTGCACCCATATACACACATCAATGCTGTTAGTGTTAACTAAACACACTAAAAATAAAAATAATTTTAAAATGTTAATTGAAATTAAAGTGCAATAAAATGTAAATAATATTTAAAAAATATATAATTATTATAATTATTGTTTTATTTATTAATGTATTATAAAAACGTGGGAAAAAACATGAAAAACATACTAAAAAAAATAATGCTTTGGCAACTAACGGAAATAAAATAAGTTTAAACTGAAGTACTAAAATTACTAAACCTAAAGCTGAAATAAAAATAATTTAAAGAGAAAAAACTAATAAAAATGACAAAAAGTACATGATTACTTGTAAATGATTACAAGATCAAATAAAACTTATTCTAATATTAATAATAGAATAGAAATAATTCTAAACTAACACTGACAAACACGTACAGACATGCACAAACATATTTAACTTAAAATAACATTAGAAGAAAAACAATTTACAATTAAGTGAAATTAGTTTTTCATGCTGTTATCAGTGAGAGTGTTTGATTTCCCTATGCTGTGCCTCAGAGGAGAGCAAAACAATAGCATGAATAAATGATGAAAGTGAACAGGGGCTGCCATAACACTAAAAACTTCAACAAACTGCAAATCTGCAAAAACCTTTTCACTGCCAGAGTCTTTGGTAGCACAGCTGAATATGCTGCCACAGCTATTACAGTTGCTAAAACACAGACATATGCAGTATGTGCAGTATATGCAGTATCACATATTGGTGATGTACAACTTTTGAAAGTCTAAAATAAACAAAGAAACCATTTCATTGCCAAAAATACTACATTGAATTGCATAGGCAGAGTTGTTCCATCAGCATTCTGCATCATAGATAGTAGATGCTATCATCTTTTTCATCTCTCTTTTCATCGGTGTGGCCCTGCAGGTTAGAAGTCAAGGTCAGTGGGTATCAATCACTATTCTTAGCTTTCCACTTTTCTCTCACCATCTCCCTCACCGTCAGGAGAATGTTTGACCTCCAGAAAGCAGAAAGACAGATGGTGGACTGGATGTGATGGGGTTATGTGATGAGCTCTATGCCACATAAAATCTAGTTGACATCATGCTGTACAGTCAGTCTGTTAACATTTCCCTCAAGAGCTCCTCAGTCCTCCATCAAAGCCCTAAATGTTCTCTGCACGTCTCTACACTTCATCAATGGCATGTAGCCAATAACAAGCTCAGTGTTGACAGGGGTGAGCTGATCTCTTAAAGGGGAACGGTGTTAATCGAGATCAATGGCTTTCTATTAATTTTGTTACCCAGATCGTACACTGGACATCATCTTGTGACCCAAAATAATAAAAAATAATTTATTGTATAAAGTGTGTCACAAAATATGTAACAAAATGTCCTTTAAAAATTGCATTGTATAGTAATATTACCATGTGGTACAAAAAAAAAGACAAGCTATTTCTAAACACATTTCTAAACAAATTAATATTTTCTAATTGATGTAGATTCATTTCTAAACTGCAAAAAAACAATTAATCAAAAATAAAAAGATTTTTAAAAAAGAATATTAGTACACAAGTTTTAGTACAAATTACAGCTGTAAGAGTATAATCTTAAGAGCAAAATCTTAAAATACAAATCTTAAAAAAAAACCTGTTTTTTTCACTGATGCCATTTGAGATTTTGTCAGACTTGTATGGAACTGCTTTGCATTTCACTTGAGTTTTAGCATGTCCTATGCTGTACTGCAACTGTATACCTGAGCATTACCAACAGACAGATACTCCTCTGATCCATCTAAACGGAAGAGCTAAGGCGACAAGAAAAAGAGAGAAACAAAAAAATCGATGGTTTATTGTACTCACAGCTTCAAGTTTCTATTTTAACATGGCTCGCTATTGATTAGCTTTCATAGCTGAAGTCTCCCTGAGCAGAAGCTCGCTCCAGGAGGATAGAAGAGAGTTTAGCAGAACAAAACCCACAAAATAGAGCTAGAGATAAATGTCTAATAGAGCTGGGAAATGATAGCCTGATGCTTCCTTGGCCTGCTTGATCCGCACTAACAGTCCCTGCTTAAACACGGTCAGCGTACAGTTGCCAACATGAAAGGCATATTGCGTGATGGACTTTCCCAGAACAGCACCGTGGTGCACAGAGCTTTTATAGCGGGGAATGGAGGCTGACTTCGAAGGGTGAATCGTTTAAGGAGAGCTTGCCAAGTGCTGTGCTCCCACTCCCGCTAAAATGAAAGGAGTTCCGGTGCTTTGTGTCAAAAGAGGCATCAAACACCTGTGCAACGGAGAGCAATGCTGGGTCGGCAGTGTGTGGAAACGGCAGAACTGTGCAGAAGTGCCATGTCTTTGTAGACATTAAATACTTGCTAATTAAAAACCCACGCTACATAATACTTGTACTATAATCTTACATAAATTATGTTCATGTTCTGCTGTCATGGTGAGTTTATGGTGACCAGCGTACTCTGTGAAACAGTGTGTTCTCGGTCTGGAACTGATTAACCCTAGCGCTGCTTCGGCACTAGCTATGTGTTGACAGCTTCACAGCGTCATGTCAGTATAGGGATTTTCTGAAGTGTTGCACGGCAAGTCTGGAAGGTCATACCACTCACACTGCCTAAAGTTGACAACAAAGGGAAAGGGAATGCTAGAACCTTCTGCTAACCACAAAACATCACAATTGCAAAGAAAACATACTAAATGTTGATAAACAGAAAGACAGATAGATAGATGGGTGATACACAGATGGAAAGATAGATAGATTTCATTTTGAGTGCTAGATGACTTTCATATCTCCACAATGGCAGCCACACAGTTGTTGCAACAAAAAGCACTCCAGAGAGGCCACAAAACAACAAATTTATACAGCGTCTCATCCTTATTCATAGCCATGCTTTCTGAAATTGTTTGATGTCCTGTTCTTTTTCTCATGGCTACCCCATCATTTAGGCAATTTCAGCCCAGCCAACTCAAGCAGCATAGCAGACTGGCTATTACACTTTGTGTCACATTCTCCCCCCGGCCCCATTTATTTCACAGGGCCACTGAATGCTAAATGACAATTGGCTTATATTGCCAAGGACTTTATCAACAAACTCCCAATTTTACACCATGCATCCCCATGACAATAATGGCTTTTGTTTTCAAACTTGTGCATTTTTATTTCCCCTCGCAACAAGATTAAATTACTACTGCCGAGGCCAAGTTCAGATATTCTGCAACAGAACATGGTAGAAACAGATACTGCTGAGATACAAAAAGAAAGTGTTTCAGCATAGGAGAGTAAAGGGTGCTCAGAGTGTTCAGGCGCTTAGTTTCTTTCGGTTTTCCTCCTGCATAAAGCCTAATGATGTGGAGGTAATACAAAGTCAACTCAGATCAGAGGACAAGAGAGTGCCAAATAAGTGTGAATAAACTAGCTGTGAAACGTGGTGCTTTCCTCACTCCTTTAAGCGTACTATCTCCTACTTACTAATTCCCTCTATTTACAACCTTTCCTTGCAGTTTTAGTGAGAAATCCTAATTATGGTGTTCCTTTTCCAAGCGTTTGTATAATCACACCTAAAACCTTCTACTGCTATTGAAAAGTTGCATTTTGAAAGCCAGTGTTCTGGTGTCCCCTCCAGAATTCTTAAAGGGATAGTTCACCCAAAAGAAAATTCTGTCATCATTTAGGCTACTCAGCCTTGTTGTTCCAAACCTGTATGATTTTATTTCTGTAGAACATAAAAGAAAATATTTTGAAGAATGTTGTTAACCAACCCAGTTCCCAATAAATTCCATTTTATTTTTTGTCCGTACAATGCAAATCAATGGGAACCGAAACTGTTTGGCTACCAAATTTTTTTAACATGTTCTTTGTGTTCCACATACAGATTTGGAACAACATCAGAGTGAGTAAATGATGACAGAATTGTCATTTTTGGGTGGACTATCCCTTTAAATATTCTAACCGGCAAAACTTGGAAAACGAAAAATGTAAAAACACCCGAAAACTTCATTCAGGCCAGGTGAACGGGATCTCAGTCAACTTCCCATCTAAACAGTTTACATTTCCCTGTCCTCACCTATTTGTTGACATTTCAGGCCATTTCGAAGCAAGACATCTGCATTTATGAGCAGAGGGAGACACACCTGCAAACCCAATCCATCTGTAGCAGCTCTACTATAGAAACTAGAAACTTTGACCCCTGCGTCACCCCGTCTTTGGATTTGTTTTATTGGCATTGAGGCATATGAGAGCACTTCAGGCAAATAAGGGGCAATAGTCCCAAGAGAGAGGAAGCCCTGCAGCATTCAATAAGCCATTTAATCGAGTGGAGAACAGCCATCAAAACAGGTAAAACCCAGCAGGATACTCAGCAGGAAAACAGGGGGAGAGGTAGTTTTCATGAGGACTCAGTATGTTTCTCACAGGCAACACACAACTGTGCTCAACACCGCAATAGAGCACAGCTGTGTTTTATAAAGGGAGACCATAACATTAACATAACATTTTGTGTCTGGCTATTTTAGCTTTTATTTTTAAATATGCTGTCAGTGATGTCATGAACAATATAGAATTTTACTTCTTTAAAGTGTGGGATTTCAAAAACAAATGGCTGCAAATGCAATGATGGTAAAAATTGCAGACATGTTCCATTTCTGAGATTTATAGCTGTAAAAATGATTATCTAAGGTGACATAAATTAATTATGTAACACTCAGCTAACAAATTCAAACTCACTCCTTCTAAACTACAGTATCAATGTAAAATATTAAATATTATATAGGGTAATAGGTATTGAAATTTATATTCAAAGGTCCTCTAAGTTCATTTACTGGCCAGACAAATTAAAGATGCAGCCCAAAATTATCATAAGCATAACTATATTGCTGAGACATTTAGACTCGCTTATTGTTACCATATCTCCACCACATTAAAACAAACACATAATGTAACTAAATCAGCCCAAACAAATTAAACATGTAAATTAAATTAAAACAAAAGTTCATCTTTAATCTTCTAACTGTTAAGAAGGAACTGATAATAACTCTGTGACCTACTACTCCCAGACACCAAGACTGTAGTCTGCTTTGTCTCAGTGTCTGTGTCATAAATCCCCATGTAGGTGGGGAACTGATTCTCCGCTTGGCCTGTTCTTAGCCGTGGAACTCAGCCGTCAATCAACGTAAAAAGCTTTCCACCAGGGAATAAGGAGCACCCTCAGATTTAGAGCACTCTTCCGTAACTTTCTGCACTCACAGCCACAGAAAGAGAGAGCGGGAGGGAAAAGTAGCTAGGTACATGTTATTTTAATTACTGTGGTGTTTACCACCTTATTCCGGTTCCCTAAGGGAAGCTCTACCCAGGCTTTGTGGTTCTTCGCTTTCATTATTTTGATTGACATGACTTACCAGTGACATTGCATTTGGAAGGTTTAAGTTTCTTCTCAAGTTTAAGTTTTTTTTTTTTTTTACTACAAATCTGTAACAGCTGGGAGTCCGTCGTTAACACACTTTCACACAGTAACCATTATCTATAAGTAAATGTTACCAAAATATTAATTTATTATTTAAACATTATTTAGTAATAAAATATTTATTAGTACATATTTATTCATATAAAAAAATTATTATACATATTTTTTATTTGATATTTTTCAAAAATCAGTCATAAATAATGCATTTCAAGAAGCATTTAAAAATATTTTAATGCAAGTTGTTAATCAAATTAAGTGTTCTTCTTCTTCCTTTACCCTCTCTGTCTAATGTTAAGAAAATCAGTTGGTGCAGAAAATGAAAACTTTCAATCTGACTTCGTCTGGCGCTGTTAAACCTTTGCTGTCACCATCTGTTGTGCACACCTTTGACAACGCATCACCGCTCTTTTTTTATTAGGGCCCTCTCCATGCTGAAGTAGGGAACAACATTGCCACCTAGAGGATGATCCAAGCCAGCATCCAGCATCTCAGGCCAGATTCACACAACCCCTGCAACCCTTACAAACATTTTGCCTCAGTATCCCGAGCCACATTTAAAAAGTAACTTCATTGCAGCCCCTCCCCCAAATAAAACATTCAAATGCTATACTGTCACATCAGCAACACCTCGCATCGGCTGCATACCCGGACCAAACTATTGCATTGCCCCAAGAGTTGGCTGAAGTGTACGGCATTTATAATGGTTCACTGAGCACTAACCATGAACATTCAGAACTATATCTCCCCATGCAAGATCCAGAGGATCAGAGACCAGAAGATAGCATGCATCCACAAGGGCATATAGAGGAAAAAGAGGGAGGAAAACAAGTAGGACATGGGAGAAAATACCATTCCCACTGGTTAAACTACACCAAATCTAAGTCTTTTTCCACATAGCAATAAAACCAACAGGCTTTATTTGATCCACTTGTTGTTAAAACAAATTAAGCGGATTAAAAAAGCACATCCTACCTGAATAGATGGGAGCAAGTCGAAATATATCAGAAAGCCGGCTGTTCACAGGCTCATATGGAGAATCCTCAAGTAAATCATTCCCTGTAATATTAACAAATAACATGTGACTAAATACCAATAATTAAATTCTACATCAATTATAAAATCTTAAGTGCATCATAAATGTCATTATTAAATGTGAGGGTCAAACTATAAAGCTGTAAACTCTACTTTATGTTAGTTGGCATTTGGGTCATTGATTCATGAGATGGATTTACATTTCTGGAGCCAGTTTCTGGTTGATTAGCTATACTGGTCAGTTGAGCCCCCCTCCAGCACACATACATATACACTAACATAAAGCATCAGATGACCTCACACTCCATAAACTTTAATGGACACACTTCAGAGAGGAGTTTGAAGACTTTACAGTGACCCTATCTGATAACAGAACCCAGAAAAGCAACTTCCTTGGCTTAGTATTATTGGTTGCTAAGTATTAAAAATAAACAATGTCAGAAAAAAATATCATTATAACTTTATACAGCAATTTGAAGCTAAATATTGTCACAGCTTCATATGTTTACAGTGCACTATAGAAGAAGGCAAGTCCGCGCACCCTGTAAATGCTGATAGATCCCCCAGTAGATGCGCAGGCAGTTCTTTTCTTTCTTCATGCCTCTTTTACAGCGGCAGTTATACAAAGGGCTCTGCTTTAAAGCGTCCAGTGCAAGCCGGCATTCATCCTTCGCCTCCACTCCAGTCACCATACTGAAGTTGCTCTCCCTCCCCGCCACGCACTGCCTCATAGTTCGATACTTTGTGCTGCATCCCGGCTCCTTCAAACACAGCTCGTTCGCCTTCACACAGTCCAGCCGGTTTGAACTAGTAAAGTAAGACTCCTCGGCAGATAACAGCACATCTATGGAGGACGACAATAGAAATAATCATATCACGGACAGGATCGAGTTTTATTGAAATGCCTCAACAACTAGGCTACTCGAGACTGTTACAAAAGACTTTTTTTTGTACATGAAACATTTCTCGAGTTGATATTGTTCAAGATTATAAGGATTTAATAAACTTAAGGTGCTTTAGAGATTAAAACATTAACACAAGATTTGAGCAGACTTAAGTGGAAAGTAAAACAGCTGATCCTCAAAAGCTAAAATTTGCCCTAGTTTTGAGACAATTGTAACATAGGCTAGAATATATTTATATATTGGACAGAATCAAAAAGACTACAATATGAGAAACTCTTTTTCTTATGGTCTTGTGATTACATCTGAGTTTTAATCTTAAATACAATGCTGCGTGTCTGTGTACTAATCAATTGCTATATCATTTAGGCTACCAATCAATCACTGAATATGTAAAATCGCATTCAAACTCACCCCACAGCGGTAAAACGATGTAAATCGCGGCGAAAATCATTGCGCTTTTTATCCGTGGGTAAGTTCGTTCAAACACGCAATTTATTGTTTTGACGATGAAAAGAACAATCCTTTCTCATTCAGGTCCATTGAAACATCGTTAGTCACAATGTACATCCAGAGTAGGCTATATAAGAAAAAAACGTTCCGTAACCTAGTCCAAAACTGTCACTAACCGATATGGAATGGTTTATTGGATTAAGACTCATAGACAACGTTACAAAAAGAAAATGAGTCGCGAGGCAGCAGAATAAAACTCCAGCTCTCAAGATATGCTCGTGCGACTGAGCGCGCGACAGCACTGTGGCATTCAGTTGCGCTGTAACCCAAACCAAAAACCACACGCGACTCAGTGCACGCTCAGCGCTTCTGCGTGCAGCACGGCAACAGGACAAAGACATCCAGTTTTGCCACTCCAAAACTTATCGTGTTTACTGCTCTCTGTTATTGTGTAACTATATATGGGGGTTATGCAAGTTGCTTGCTTTCTATTTCTCGTCAGTTGGTGATTGTGTTTAAGAAATGGCACTGCTGACGCTGAAAGCGCATTTGTTTGCCTGGCCTGTAGATGGTGGTTGGGCAGTCTGGTCTGAATGGTATTATATGAGTAGATTAGTCTGGTATGACACTGGTACGTTGCTAACCAGTCAAATCAAGTAGGGTAAATAATTTACACGTATTGTTCCGCGTAGGCCTATCAAAGTCTAAATATCCAGATGCGTGTACATACTTATTAAATAAAATACTACGAAACTACGAAGACATAGGCGATATCATCCAAATATAGTTTTGTTTCATGCATGATGATCACATATAGGTGACATCATCATGAAGACCGTCCCTTGGCGGTAGTAATTTATCAAACATGCAAAGACATATTCTCATTAAATAAAAATAGGCTAAATTGCCTATACAAATAACGAATGCAGATTTATTTAAGAACGTTATAATAGGCTACTTATTTGGCCATGAAACATTTAAAATGACTTTTTTTTCTTTAACGTAATGACAATATTTGAATAGTTACTATGCTATGTCTTTCATTCTCAAAGTTTTGGTGCGATCTCGTTCACAGTAGTTTTGCTTATTGAAAGACTGGTGGAGGTCGCCATCTGTTGGTACGTATGTGCATCTTACTAATGAAATGACTAGACCAGTGGTTCTCTTCTCTCCAGAAAAGGTAGTTGATTTAGTACCTTTTAATAGACACAAATCAGGGTCATTAGCTATAGCTAGCCTAACTAAAAAGAAAAACACATTTATTTGTTAACTCAACTGTAATAGTTATTAATAATAACTAATGTAATAGTTAATGCAAAAAAAACAATGTATAAAAAAATAAGAATTTGTCATTGTGGAAATTGTAAAACACTACTACTCTGCTCTAGCCAAAAGCTGAACATGAGTGACTGTCTCTGAAGAGTGAAAAAGCACACAGATTTTATATATTTTAGATCCAACAATTGATAAGGGGAAAACGGAAAGTTTGTTTGCCAAGTTTAAACACTGAATTGAAAAATTGTTTGGGTTATCAGAGGTGAGTGTAAAGTTCCTGATTTTTCTCCAAATTCAGAAATATGACATGTTGAGTCCTGTTCACAGTGACAGTGTTCCTACTAAAACATAGCCTAAGTGTTAACAGATTTAGTTTTAATTATTATTTAAATATAATTTGTTAAAAAAAAAAGATTTTTAGGACATTACTTTCCAGCTGAGAACCACTGGAATATCCTTGTGTTGAGGGCACAGGCTGGTGGATTACATTCTACTTATTCTGTCCTATTAATTCTTTTTACAATTTAATGGCTTTATAGTTAACTATGGTTAAACATAAATCCATATCTCCTTACCAATGAGATGAACTTTTACATGAGAAAGAAAAATCGAAAACTTTTGATATTTATCCTTATGTCCATAGTTAATTAAGGATCAATTACTCTGACCAAATCTATTGACAACTGTTCAATCAAGAGTCATGCTTCTCGTCTGGTTTAAATGCATTTCTCAATTAACCTGAGTTCATTTCATTCTAATAACCGTAAGTGGAGAACTGGGTTTCTACAGGCCATTGGTGACAAGCAGGGTTCAAGATCATTTGAAATATTCCCCTCACCTCATCGCTCTTTCTCTCTCGCTCTCTTAATGGGAATTATCTGAATTGTAATAACTAAATCGATTTAGGCCTGGCTCCAGCACTAAGATTTAAGGTGGGCCGGACAGTTGGGGTGGTGGGTGTTGGATGGTTTCTTGGATGGGCCAAGGCCTGATTTGCACTGTATCATACAATAAATGAAACTGTTTTGATTTAAGAGTTTGATTGTTGAAGAAAAAGTCTGAAAAACATGAAACTCATTTTGCAAATGAATGTCAAAATGATATAGTCACCGTCATATAAACTAGAACACTTTAATGTGCTGCATGGCACCAAATCAAGACCATTCTTTCCAGCAGTGTTTGGGAAACTGGAGAAATTAAAGAATGACGTGACAAATGCTGGACCAAATGGCACCAAATTAAAGTTATTGATTACTGACTGTGCTTACAAACGCCAAACAATATGGAAACTGACAGTTTAAATGGCACTTCAAAGTAGGCTGGTGATGAACTGAGCTATCTCATGGGCTTACACATTTCTCACAGGTGGTGTGTCTAGGTACACCTCTGCCAGTGGATCATCGGTGGGTAGGCTACTGCAAGGCTATTTATCAGACAGCCACTGCCTGGAAGTTAATGCCATTGTCAGTATCCACTCTACATGCTCTCAATGGGGTAACGCCAGTGCAACTTCTGAAGAATTTGATCTGAAATAATAATGAGAATAAAGTCACCTGACTCCAGGTACCAAGAACAGATTCCTCTTCTTTTGCCATCTTTACACTGCTAAGGAGGCAGATAAACTGCATCTGATGTGGTATATATACAATGAAACAGTCCATTTAAACATTAAGTTGCACACGTAAGTTACAATTAAATAATATTATGCTTGAAATATAAAATTATAAATAAAGAAAAACATAAGTAGATATAGCTATAGTATAGATACATATACTAGTTCTGGTCTACCAAGAAGTTAATCGTAGATTAGGCAAAGTTTGTTTATTTGCGTTAATCAACATGAATTAAAGTGTATAGTGCGGACTGGAGGAGAAAATCGTTGTTGCTGCGCATGCGTTTACGCTCAGTAAACAGGTACTGCGCATGCGCATCGCGTGAGTAGCGTAGCCCTCTCATCTACTACGTTTATTTTGAAACGCTTTCCCCGCGAAACACCAATTACAAACTAACCTTTCCTCCTCATTATTATTGTTATAATAATAAAAATGAGTCTAGACACTCTTTTTGAGCAAATTTTATTGACAGAGCAGCAGGTGTCAGAAAATATCAAGCAGCTTCATGAAGGTAACAGCAGATTAGTTAACGGTTAATTTGAGATGAGCTTGCGAGTGTTTTTAAACGTGAAGAAACACCAATATAATTATTTCACATTAAATATTTCAATATTTCTTAAGTTTGTACAAAATTAAGCTTGTAGCGTTAGAAAATGTTCGTTATTTTGCTCATTCAGTTAAAGCTGCCATCAAGAGTGTACAGGACAAAATAAACTCCTCACGTGAAAAACTGGAGGAAGCACATCGTGAGCTGGATGAGAAGGTATGGTCGGTTACTCGGTGTTTAAAAAGGGACGCATAATGACAGATTAGAAAAGATTAATTTCCCTTTTCATTTTTCTTAAGTGTTCTGTGAATGTATAGGCCTACCTCAGATAGAAATATTGCCACACAGCAAAGGATGTGCACTGTCACTCATCTTAAAGTTTATCTGTGCAGAAAGCTGATATGCAGTATTAATATCCTTTGGCGCTGTGAAAAGGCATTCTGTTTAATGATTAAAACACTTCATCTAATGGACAGGATACATTAAAATGGAGTGGATCAATTCAAAGCGGCACTGCAAAATCAATCTAGTTTCTTTCAGATTACATTAGTATTATTGTTGAAAACCTTTAAAAATACAATTAACCTTGCAAACATATGGTATACAGTTTGTTTGCTACCAATGTCAGACATAGTCAATGAGCAATTGAATCATTTGATTAAAGAGGTCATTACATGAATACTGAGGTCAATACAGAGACTGACTATAGGATTCTGAAAGCAGATGTGTCCTATTCACATAAACTGATAATCATGCAGTGAAGATACATATTTGTATAAAATGTATGTTTTGCATTTTCACAATTCATCCATTATGCATTGTGGCAAGTTTAAAACATTTAGTACAGACTCCTTGAATGACCTCAGTGATCCACCTGAGATAGTGAATGTCACAAAAGACGTGTCTAATTTTCTGCGTAATATGTTTGGTAAGACCAACGTGTCCAGTGTAATTATGAGACGTAATTTGCGTGCATTCTTTGAAGCCAGGTAGAGAATAATTACCTGAAGGATCATTGATGTCTTTCACACTTGACTGAGCTGGTAAAAGGAGAGAAGCAGAGACTTGAATTCCAAAAGGCACTGCTATGCCAATTACAGAATGACCTACAAACAAAATGACATAAGCTTACCTTAACCAACAGCACTGAAGCCACTGATCGGACAGATGAGCAACATGCTGTGCTGCCGCAATGTCTTTGGGCAGCCAGTTAGAAAACGTCACTGCTGTGAATGCAAAGTTTATTTTGTGGGACGCTTCATTTGGGGACCATCTGACACAAGACACTGATCAAATTCATGATTAATTTGTGATCATAGGCTCAGCTCCTGGCTGAAACCAAACTGCAGTTTGTATTGATGACAAAGCAACAAGATCAGCTGGTAAGGCAGAAAGAGGAACTCCTTGGAATGCAGAGAGATCTCAAAGAAAACCTGGTACATACAACCTTCCACATTGGAGTTATACTCCTTCTTTTTGGAAAGACCATTGTCTCTTAATTACACACTCCATTAAAACACAACAAAGTTAAGTCTGAAACAATATTATTATAATTATGAAAATAGTCACCATCATGTGGACTGATAAAGAAAGTTTTCAGACCTAGCATTATCCATCATCCACTACAATGCACACGCGGAAGTGTTAAAATAATGCTTTTGTACTATTTGTAATCTGCATAATAGCCTTTCCATTATTTTAAAATTCAGGACAGACTGAAAAGAGAATCCTGTGAAGAAAGAGAGAAATTCTTGAAGGACATGATAACTTTCAACAGTGAATACAACCTAATCAGCAACAGAAATGCTGTTTTTCACACCCAAACCCTATCTAAAATCCAGAGCTTGGAGCTGGAAGCTGAAACTCTACACAAAGGTGAACGTTTTTTTTATTATTGTTTTTAAAAATCAGACAAAAGTATTTAATGCACTGCACATCAATGTATTACAAACAAACTACTGTACATAAGACAGATCTGATCTAAATGAATCCAGTAGTTGCGAGGAATGGATAGTTTACAGTCACTGCTGAATAAGATAATACAGGCTTACACATAAGTTTTAATATCAGGCAATTATCCATCATTATGTATAGTACTGTTCAAAAATGTATGGTTGGTAAGTTTTTTAAGTCTCAGCACGTCAAGACTTTTTTTTTTTGTATCAAAAGGTACAGTAAAACAGTAATACTGCAAAAAAAAAAAATTTCATTTTAGGAACCGTTTACGTGATGTAAAACTGAATTTTCAGCAGCCATTACTCCAGTTTTCAGTGTCACATTAGAAATCATTATAATATGCTGAATTGGTGCTAAAGAAACAGTGTTGGAATGTTGAAAACAGTTTTGCTGCTTAATATTTCTTTGAAAATTGCAATGCATTTTTCTTTCAGAATTCTTTGATTAATAAAAAGTTCAAAAGAACAGTATACTTTTGAAATATAAATTCTTTGTAACATTGTTTTTACTTTCACTTTCAATCTCATTGCTGAATAAAGTCAATGTTTAAGAAAAATTTAACTAAATATTTTAAAGTATTTTTGACTCCGCTATGGAAGCTATCATAATGTAAATCATTCACCCATAAGATTTAGCAAACTATCTGAGCCAAGATTAACAAGCACTGATTGACTACCTAGCCTTTGTTGACATGCTGAAATGTGCCATTCAGCTTGCAGAAAATGCATGGTTGTTTCTCAGGTTTAGATAAAAACATATCCGAAGGTATAAAGATGGTATGACAAGGTGAAAACAAAGCTTTGTATTCAGAAGGCATCCACAAAGTTATCATTGAAGTGGTGCTTGTTCTTCAAAGGACTGTTTGTTGTAGCTCTAACCACCTGCCAGCAGGTTACTTAAGAACTAAATATTTTAAAGTATTTTTGACTCCGCTATGGAAGCTATCATAATGTAAATCATTCACCCATAAGATTTAGCAAACTATCTGAGCCAAGATTAACAAGCACTGATTGACTACCTAGCCTTTGTTGACATGCTGAAATGTGCCATTCAGCTTGCAGAAAATGCATGGTTGTTTCTCAGGTTTAGATAAAAACATATCCGAAGGTATAAAGATGGTATGACAAGGTGAAAACAAAGCTTTGTATTCAGAAGGCATCCACAAAGTTATCATTGAAGTGGTGCTTGTTCTTCAAAGGACTGTTTGTTGTAGCTCTAACCACCTGCCAGCAGGTTACTTAAGTTGTCACCTTTGCTGTTCCTCAGAGATGGACTTGCTGAAGCAAAAGAACACTTTGCTAAGCTCCATGGAGGCAGAGAAGAGATCACTAGAAGCTGAGCTCCAGGATATACAATCACAGCTTACAGGTAAAACAAGGCTCTGCTCACTTCCTCTGAACTTCCTCTAACAAAGTTTAGAAATATCAGTGTGTCAAAATAGGCCTCTCATCCCTTTATTTTTCTGATCGTCTGCAGATACAGAGAGAGATCTGAAGGAAGCAGTGGCTCTGACAGACAGTTTGAAGACAGAGAGGCTCATGGTCCGTCAGAAACCCTTGACAGACAGCACCTGTATTAGGCAAGAAAGTTCTCACCTATCGTAATTTTAGTGTGATAGCATGATCCATGAGGAGCGTGAGTAAAGATTGCTGAATTTCCCTTCATCCATCTCTCCATCTTCCTCCTCCTGTCACTTCACCATGTGTAAATAATGCAGCATTAGGTCCATTCTATTAATTAGGTCTTTGATATGTTGCTTACTATGTCCGGTCCAAAGCTGGTAAACACAACTCCTTCAGATCAACGCCCCACTAGGAAGTGATGATGGAAAGGGGATCGATAGCTAGCCTTTCTCAGGAAGAAAGTTCCTCCACTGGGGTGCGTAAATCATGCGTGGGGGTAGTGTGTGGAGCGTAGCACAAATCTTCCTCATTAATAGGACTGTATAAGCTCACAGGATGTGCTGAGGATGAGGCTTTTGGGACAGCGCTGCTAAGCTCAGGATGTGTTCATTCCTCTCCTATGTAGTCATGAATCACACTTAAACACATGCCCCCATCGTGCATAGGGCAGTTTTTCCCCTCTATTGATCATCTGCCATTGAACACATGTCAGTTAAAATTAACAGTGTCTATGTAAGTGGAAGTTATGAGAGAGACTCGGCATCCCAAACTTTACTACATGGCAAGGTTTTAGTGATCTATTTTGCTAATGTGAAGATGTTTCTAGTTTTAAATGTTTTATGACTCTGAATAAGATTTTCTTATTAAGTCAATAAGTTGATTTCCAGTAGTATTTTGTGAGCTTATTCACATTCCTTATTTGCAGGTCATACCAAATAGATAAAAAAAAATTTTGTTGTAGTTGTTTTGTAGGGCTGGGTAAAAAATATAGATATCTCGATAATTATCGATTCTCATTTTTACGGAACGATATCGATTCTTAAATCCCAAGAATCGATTAGTCTAGCCTGTTTTCAGTTAATGGACTGAACGTTGAAGGGCACTTCCCATCCAATATATCGCAATAAGCATTGTGCTTGGGTGTTTTTAATATGAAACAAAGTCTCAGGTTTCAAATTCTGTCTATTGTATTGCAGTATTCAAACAACAAATGCCGTTTTGGCGCTGTTTAATGTGGAGTGACAGATCACTGTAGTGCCTCAGTTCAACAGACGCGGCAGCGCAAGACGCATGTGAACTGATCATCTCCTCCACATTAAAGGGGTCATATGATGCGATCCCTGAATATGAATTGTTGTATGAATCATATCTATCTATCTATCTATCTATCTATCTATAAACAACCAGTATTTAGACTGATGTTACCTTGCAAAATTATTTCTAACAAATACATATTAAGTAGCTTTCAGAAAGTACACATATTACAGTAATAGTAAAATACAGTAAATAAATAAAATCTTCTTTCTCTATTCTTTTAGTTATCTTAATAATATGAAGTGTAAACTTGAATGATTTGAACCAGATACATTTTTTTTGGGGTGATTTGAAAAGATATGATGTTGAAAAGAGATCATGTGTCATTTTAAGCTTGTATCATTTTGCTTTGAGCTTCATGATTGGTTAACCATTACCAGTTCTCCTGCATGTGCCTGTGTGTGCCATTCAGACTCAAGAAAGAGCTGGAGTTATATAAAGAAGAAGAGCTTGAGCTTCTGCGAGAGACCCTCAGCTCTGAGATTCACTCCCTGAAACTGGTAACTATGTTTTTTCAAACACAATGAAATGAAAAATGGTCTTTTTCATTGACACTACTACTACTACAATCTACGTATACCCAAAGCTAAGGCACTGAGGAAGTATTTTAAACAGTTTAGTTTGAAAAATAGATGAACGCTGCTATTGAGCTTTCTAGGCACATGCTAATAGAAATGTGTTTTGTATCATACACACAACGAAGTAAACTTTTTTCTTTGCAGAAGTTATCACAGAAGGGCATATTTTGTTGAGAGTGCTTCAGTGAGACTTCAGCGTGTGCTTCAAAAACCCTCTGTGTTTTGTAGGCTTATATTACTGTCACTTATGTTTTGCCTTTAAATTATTTAATTTAGTTGGTCACAGACTTCATGTACAGTTTAAACAACATTGTAACAACTATAGTTTAGATATTGCTTATTTGTACTGTTAAAAAGTTTAACTAAACTAGCTCTTTCTAGAGTAGAAATGTTCTTGTTATTAACACAGAATCAGTGTTATATGCACTGATTCTGTGTTATGCATTCACGTTGCAGTTTTATCTAAAATGCTGATAACACTGGCATCTAGTGGTTCTGTTGCAACAATACATCCCAAAGAGAACATTTGAATTAGCTTTTATCTATGCTTGCAAATAAATTGCGTTCATGTCATTTCCAAAAATAGGCAGCTGCTTTGTTATTAAATATGTCATTAAACATTTTGGACACAAATGGAAATGGACTATTTTGGCTGTCTAAAGAAAATCACACATGATTTCTCAGCATGAAATGTTGCACATCCAGCAATCATGTTTAAAATGAACAGGGGCAGATTCATTGACCTCAGGCTATGATTGGTAAGATTGGATGACTGGTGTACATCTGCCATTAAGCTGATCTGTCTGATTCTTGTCTCCTCCTTAGCCTCCAATGGGAAGATTATTCCAGCCACGGAAATTAAATCCTTTGAAGCCCTCTTAGTAATAGGCTGCTTTATTTTCCTATTGTCTGAACATATTTAATTGTATACTGTAAAATCGCTTAGAGAAACATGACTAATGTCTAAAGATTTTGAAAATCTCCCCCCAGCAATTAGAACTGCTAATACTTAGAATAAAAAAAAATAAAGAGGCCTAAATAAATAAACAATTCTTTGTAAATGATGCTGCCTGTGCTAGTTTGCCCTTTATGCTTTACCCTTGTCATCTACTAGGCTAGGGTATTTCTGTACTGGGCCTTGTCATTATGAAGATTCATTAGTTGTTACATAATGTACTGTAATTCCTTAAGTGTGACATTTTATTAACATTTTTGCACTTATATGACTCAAGTCCAAAAACTTTAGTAAAATGAACTTTGCACAGAATATCCACTATGTCAGTTCTGAACAATTTTTAGATCTCCTTAATTCTTGTTTTAGCCACAGAGAAGGCTGGAAGACTCTACTGATTGTGTAATGCCTGCCATAACCAACTCTGATTGAAAGATTTTTGTGATGTTCCCCATTAGTTGTTCATTGCTCTTTATTTTCTGACAGTCCTGGCCCTCAGGGAAGTAGGCAGAAGGGGCTCCTGACACTGCAATGCGGGACTCTGCAGAGAGAAGTTAATGGGAGATGTAATAACACCTCATTCAGAACACCTTAGCATGCAGTACTATAGTATTCAGGATTTACATTAGAGAATGGTACCAGTAAACCTAAGAGATTTCTCCATAATATAGTCAAATTTAAACAAACGGGCATGTGTAATGTTTTCAGAACTTACTGTCGCATATAGCCAGCCTGTTGCCACCAAAGAACTGTGTTGTCCACTTGTCTTGTGTGGCAGAACTGCATTCCTCAAACAGCCTTGATCTTCTTATAAAACTGAAATCATAACCCTGTTTGCATGGAAAGATTAAATACAGAAGAATAAATGTTTTGTTTTTAGGATAGTGGTGTGTACCCTATAGGACTGGCATGGATTCTGTTGTTAAGCTTGTTGTCGATATCTTGGGTTGTCCACTGGGAGGTGCTGATGAATCAGTGGGTTCTGTCTGTTGAAGTCTGTTAAAGTGGAACTTGCACACTTGCAAAGTACAACCTGTCACAGTAGCCACACTTGCAGTCTTTGCGCTTCATTGGACTTTGAGCTTTGTAACTTTGCAGATCTTTTTTATGCTCAAACAGCAACAGTACAGACTAACTAAAGTTGAAAAAGTGAAAAAGCATAATAGGACCCCTTTAAGTATGTCATTTGCTTCAAGTGTTCAAGTGAACACGTTTGTAGAACGTTTTGATTAGGTTTATTTATACATTTTGATTTTCACTACTTTTCGCATTAAACAAACTTCAAATAAAGTGTCTATTCAGTAGTCCATATAAAAGTGAAAAAAGCATTTGCAAACATTTTACAAAAGTGCACATACTCTTTGCAGGTTCTTAAATTAAGATACATTTACAAGAGACGCAAAATGAAATAAAAAGATAAGTCTTGTTTTCTGAGAAATTTATCAAAATGACTTTGTGATTATAACAAGAACAAATTTCTGCCAATGTAAGTCAGAAAAATTTTATTCATTAAAAGGGAAAATTATATTATATCAGATATTTATTCTTAATCATAAATATTTTTGTTCAGCTTTATACGACTTCTTCATTTTCAATCTCCAGTAAATGTATTTAAAGATCTTTAGATATTTGTTTTAGAAAACAAGACAAAAGTACGGAGGAAGATCTTTTTTTTTTTTTTGCAGTGCATGCAAAATTGAATGTCATGACTTTATGAATTTAAGAATTTCTGCTTTGATTTAAGACCTTTTCAATACCCGCAGAAACCCTAAACTCAGAAATGTAATTTATAGTATAATTGAAAAAAAACATAGCAAAAATAAAATGTGTTATTATAGCAATGAGAATAATGTACAATATACCGCATTGCACATAGGTTTACAGTAGGCCTTGTTCTTCACAGATACACACAGCAGGCCTCCATCCTCTGGCACATCTGGAGCTGGACAGTTTGCTGGCAGTAACCTTCGTAACTCTGTGAAGAGAGGATGTGTTCAATACTTTATAGACATAAATTTTAGCTGTTTAACTTGCTGTCTTTCAATATTTAAAAGCAATTGCATATGGTACACATCTGATACCTGGGTGCCGTGCTATGTTTGCAACTGAAAATGTCTTATGAGATGATATTGCACTATATTGAAGTCTTGGAAAAACAGCCTATATGCTGTTGTGTAAAACATTAAGTATATGCTAGTGAGTAAAACATGGTAGGATAATCTCATAGTATGTTGTTTAGAACCTTTTTCGGAGGGGGTTATTGAATTACCTTCATTTTGTTGCTTCTGGATGATATCAGTCAGTGTTTGTAGTTGGTTAAAAATGTTTGCGTTTTGGTATGCTGTCCATGTAATAGATATTGTTTCAAAACAATTTTTCATAGCCTAAATAAAGAGAGTTTAATATAAAAATCTAATTTTATTTTTATACGTACCTGCAATAGTCAACCATGATTTTATTAAAATAACATTTTGTATGTAAATAGATAGTTTGAGTCTGCATTGTAGCTGTAGATAATTCTATACCTGAAGCTGTTTGTCAATCTGCTCATAAGTAAATTCAGAGGAAGAACAGGAAGAATTATTATTTCCATGAGCTGTAGTCGATAGAAATGCTGTAGAAAATCACAAAGACATCTCCAGTAAAAATCTTTATAGAGATATAATAATCAAATCATTCAAGATTTAGCATGCATGATGTGAAGTAATCTAAACAATGCTTACCAAAGAGCAAGCAAAGCTGCTTCCATGTTCTGCTCATTGTTGTAAATTTCATGTTGTTAGTTCTTTTGCAAAAGACTCTGTGCTATGCTTACCTCTGAATCGTTCTTTTTGGGAAAATGTATTGCATCATAGGTTAATGTGCACTCATCTTGTTGACCAAATTACAACACACCTGCTGTGAAAATGCAGAATTTCTAATGTTTTGAAAGAGTCTGTTTATTCATATCATTAATTTTATTTTCTGTCATGTTCCCAAAAAAAAAGACAATCAGAAATGGACAACGTGCCAAATGTTTTCACTGCTCAAACAGAACAGACTAATTGCCAGAACACAACTAGTCTGGTATGCTTCATAACTCTTTTGTTGTGTTTTTCAACTTCTGTTAAGTTGTGTTTTGCACCCCTGCATCTCTGTAGGATATTTACTCACTCACTGTTGGTCAGAGTGGTTCTGGACTTTGGACTAAGTGGTTCTTAGCTTTATCCTAACATAGACTTTGGCACCTTGCTGCCCCCGTCGTTCAACTAGGTTGCCTTGACAGTAACCAACTGTGCCAATATTTATACCATTCACTTCAAGGGATAGTTCACCCAAACTGACATCATTTACTCACCCACAAGTTGTTCCAAACCTGTATAATTTTTCTTCTGCTAAACACAAAAGAAGATATTTTAAAGAATGTGGGTAACCAAACAGTTGTTAGTCCCCATTGACTTCCATGTCATGGAAAAGAAAATACTATTTAAAGGGGTCATATGATGCGATTTCAAGTTTTCCTTTCTCTTTGGAGTGTTACAAGCTGATTGTGCATAGATAAGATCCCTGAAGTTGCAAAGACTAAAGTCTCAAAACCAAAGAGATATTCTTTATCAAAGTTAAGACTCTGCCACGCCCCCCTAAAACGGCTCATTCTAACACGCCCCCACATATCTACCACACTATATGGAAATATTTGCATAATGCCACCCAAATGTTCACGCAAAGAAAGAAAGCGTGGTTTCAGTAACCGCAGTTAGAGTTCACTGAAATGTCTGAAAGCGTTACATTCGCCTTACTGTGCATGTATAAAATCTCACTGAGATGATTGAGACGGAACAGACATAATAAATTTCACGCAATTCTTCTGGCAGGATCAATTCATTTACGGAAATATTCACCATTTACTGACACGCCCACGCCGCGCTCACTCAGAACTGATCTAAAACGCAACTGCCCTCGTGTTTTGCCGCAGGACTGCAATCAAGTGAGTAAATTTCCTGTCGTCTTTTTAGGTCTATAATATGAAGAGCGTGCAAAGTAAATATCTTTGGCAACAGTGTGAAAGTGAATCGCCCATAACTGCAAAATTAGCCTTACCGGTATAAACATGTCTATTGGTACAATGCAGTGTTGCCAGACGTACGATAATTGTCGTATTTGTACGATCATTTTTGGTGATGGAAAAATGACGCTTGGGGAAGCACCGAGGCTTTCCCCCCAACTGTATCGTAAAAAAGGTTCATTACTCGAAGCTTTTCGAGATGGTGCACACTAACGACATCTTGTGGTCAAAAGGTGGAAAAAGCTGCCTTTGCGTCCCAGACGACCCAACCATTTTTTGGGCGGTTTCAGATAATAAATTAGTTTGTGATATGAAAACCTTTATAAAGCAAGAAAATATTTAGTCTATATAAATAAGTCTTCATGTCAGTCTTCGTATTACACAATATGAATACATGAGTCTGTGAATAAATTTGATGCAAATATTTATTTGAGATTTATTATTTTCAAAGTGAGTGACACCTGGAACTGCGCAAGTGGTTCACGTTATTTGAATCAGAATACAAAGCAGTCACGTGGTTGTGTGCGAAAACGAAGCTTCGAATGTCATCGAGTGAAAAAAAAAAATCCCATAATGTACGATAATTTAATGACGATTCAAATGATGGTAGTCGTAGTCATAGGGCTTCTATATTCATACACGAAATCGGCTCATTACAGACACTCTCCCCCCTGTCGCAGCAGTGTCTGCTCCCGCAGGAGCCTTATCTGTACTTCCCCACTGCCGCAGCAGTGTCTGCTCCCGCAGGAGCCTTATCTGTATTTGCCCACTGCCGCAGCAGTGACTGCTCCCGCAGGAGCCTTATCTGCATTTCCCTACTGCCTTTTGGGGGGTCGTAAATGCACGTATCTGGCTGCTGTCCTGTTTTAAATTGCTTTTTGGGGGAGCGCTTTTGGGCCGGGCTGGACACCGAGCTCGGACCCCTCTCCCCGGACAGGGTGGGGTGCCCCGGGCTCGGGAGTCTTGCCAGGCTCGGAGCCCTCTCCTTGGACAGCACGCCAAATACGCATAACCTTTATTTAATTATAAGAAAGTGTGACCTCCTGAAGTGATGTTTATAAACACATTTCGGGAGGAGCACGCACAGATAATTAACACGGCCAGTTCATCATTAGTGATTACA